>NC_073307.1:93475940-93620940 GCF_027595985.1 Sorex araneus
CCTTTTGTTATTTCTAACACCATATACTTTGACATTTGTTGTTCTAGTGATTAGGTGTCTTTTGTCTCTTATTTGTTTCTCCTAAATATTTTTGTCCTGATATTATCATGAAGTTTACATTAAGAGTCTTAAGTTCCTTTACTTAAATTTAAATAAAACAAGTCTCAAGTTTAGCACCCATTACTACCTTCCTTCTTCCCCATATTTCCTCTTTTAAGAAAATTATTGCTAAGAAAAAAAAGATATACTAGTTCTCACAGTAGCATATGGGATTTACCTGTTTTAGTTATCTTTTCTTTTTTTGTTAAGTTTTTTCTTTTATAAGGTAGTTCACAATATTTGATTACATTTAATATTCAAACACAAATCCCACCACCATTACATCTTCCCACCACCAAATTTATGATGTTTCCATCCCAAGCCCCAAGCCCTGTCCCAAAGCACAACCAAAATCATATATTTTTATTGTCTGTTATGAAGAACTGCTGAAAATGCTTACAAAAAAGTATTAATATAGGAAGCAATGTGAAGATTGTTCTATTTTGGCAGGGGCCATTAAGACATTCTTTAGGATATCACTAACATGTTGTAAAAAGTTGAGTGATGTGAGCTTTCGTACATATATATGAATATATATATATATATCACTGTCATCCCGTTGCTCATCGATTTGTTTGAGTAGGCACCAGTAACGTCTCTCATTGAGAGACTTATTGTTACTGTTTTAGGCATATTTCCCTCTATGATTTGTTGCCTACTATCTGAACCCTATCAAATGTGGTGTGGTACTTATGGAGAATGGATAGGTAGTGTCTTAATGTATCCTGTAGCTGTGAATGTGGCCGCGTGGTCCAGGAATATGTTCACTCATGTGTGAGGCTCGGCCCAAGCGTGTGGGGAGAGGCCTGGAGCATGGCAGCAGTTGGGTTCTGGAGGTATTTGAACTGCTGGGGCTGAGTCCCTTGGGCCAGGGAGGCCTCTCACCCATATCCCTCTGGGGCGCCCTGAGCGAAACAGCCTGGAGCAGAGTCCCGTGGCATGGCTATGGCGGGCAGTTATCTTTTCAAAGAAATAGTTATACTTATCCAAATTGAAAAAAAAAAAGAGTATTACTGCTTCCAGGCAAGCTTTCTTTGCCTTTCTGAGAAGACCATTTAGTATTCATTTAGAGCTGGGTTAGTGTACATAAGTTTCTCTGTCACTTGTCTGAAAGCTTTGTATCGCCCCTTTGAATTTGAATAATAACCTAATTAGGTAGATTATTCTTGTTTGGAGATCTTTCTCATTCAAAACATTGGCTCGATCATCTGTAGAATTTCAGTTGATAAATCTGCTGAGTCTTACAAGGCTCAACCTATAATAACGTTAGTGATCTCTTATACAGGGGCATGATGACTCCAAGGTAGATACAACAATTTTCACACACTTTCCTCTAAGGAAAACTTTCTGGAGAATTTTTAGTCAGTTATTCACAATAAGGATTTAGAAAATCTCTATTTGAAGCTAAAGGGGGTGGGTGGATGGCTAATGATACTCTCCCAGTTAGAGATCTGGTTTCTCACCTAACTAGATTCTGAGTTCAAACATTCCTTTTACTGACTTTAGGTACAAACATTTTATATGACTTACATTTCTTCCAGTTGAATTAGTAGGGTAGAAATGAGCAAATAAGCTTTCTCCTGTTTCAGTTGCAAATCTGAAATGTTTGCCAGACTTCTTATAGCCCCCTCTTTAAGGAAGTGTTTTCATTTTGACAACTCATCTTGTGATTTTTGGGTTGGGAGACATGTATACTTACATGTTTTAAAAAATGGTTATTTGAAAGATTTTAATTAAATAAGAACATTATCTTACAATAATGGGTCCTACAAAAACAGGATGAGAACTCTATTCGGGTATCCCAAAGAGGAATCGAAAGAGCTATGCTAGGAGTATCACATTTCACTCAAGTGAGAGAAGGAATCCGGAGTTCTGACCTCCATGCATGATCAAGAATCAGGAATGCTGTCTCGTTTGCCAAGGAGTCGAAAATCGGATGGACTAGACACGTAATGCGATTTAGAGACGACCACTGGACTAGAGCGGTTACCGACTGGATTCCATGGGACGTAAAAAGACCTCATGACCACCCACCAACAAGATGGTCAGACTTCTTCATTAAGACCCTGAATGAATGGTTTGAGGCTCTTAGGGTTCCTGGAGTGAGCAGATACCATTGGGCTACACTAGCCCTTGACAGGGATGAATGGAGACGTTACTGGCACCCGCTCAAACAAATCGATGAAAAATGGGATGACAAATGTTACAAGTGATACAAGAACATTATCTATCATAATGGTAAAGATCCATTCCTCTAATCCGTTAGGTCTGTGTAGATATACTTTTCACAGCAGACTTAGAAATTTTTTCAGGTCATTAAGTGTTTCAAAAACTATTCCTTTTTTTCTGTTCCATGATTATGTTTCTGCTAATTGTATTTTATATACACTTCGGGTTATTTTTACTCTATGATGACACATTTACAAGTTGGTTGTTTTTACACATAAGTCAACTATTCAATTAAACCTGACTTTTCATGCCCACTTAAGATGATGCCTTAAACCCTTCCAAGTCTTTTCTTCCAGGTCATAAAATGTTTGAAATTAGCAATCTTGTAATGACTTTTGCCTCTAGAATCTAACTAGGAAGGAGGATTCTAAGGGCTTTATGCATTAAAATCCTTAATATAGGCATTAGAGACTTAGTTCTTTTCAGTTGTGGCAGTGAATAATAACTTTCCATCATTGTTGGATCACTGATAACATATTTATGTTTTAGGTCTTGTGTACTTTTTCATATTTTTCTTTGAATTTCTTATAATTTTAATTTTCTTATAATAACCTCAACGCCCTTGGGCTTTTTGGTTTTTCTAGACAGCAGAATTTTGACATTTATTTATGACTTACAAACCTAAATCAAATAGTGATACAGATCTCTGCTGTTGAATATTAACTTTATATTAATGGGTATGTTCCATTTGCACTTGGTACATTGAAATGTGTACATTGAAATGGACTGGAGTGATAGCACAGAGGGTACCACATTTGCCTTGCACACAGCCGACCTGGGTTTGATTCCTCCGTCCCTCTCAGAGAGCCTGGCAAGATACCAAGAGTATCCCGCCCGATTGGCAGAGCCTGGCAAGCTCTGGTATATTCAATATGCCAAAAACAGTAACAAGAAGTCTCACAATGGAGATGTGACTCAATAACTGCCCCCCACCAAAAATACATAAGGGCCAGAGAGATAGTATAACAGTCAAGGTGTTTGTCTTGCATGCAGGCATGCTGAGCATGTTTGACCCCTGACACTGCATGTGGTCCCCTGAGCACCACCAGGAGTGATCCCTGAGCACAGGGCCAAGAATAAACCCTAAGACCTGCAGAGTGTGGCCCCAAAACAAATAAACAGAATGGATATAAATGGTCTTGTGTATAATTCTGCCCAAGAATGGAGAATGGGCAGTGCACCAGAAGAAAAATAGAAAGATTCCCACAGGAAAGAGATCTGCCAAAGTATAAGTAAAATATGATGGCAACTTGGATTAAGATGCTGTTGCCTGACCCTTCCCCCCTTCTCCCTGTCTCTCCATTTATTGTTGACTTTCTCTGACACTGGCAAACTTATCCTTCTGATTTTGAGAAGTCTTATGAGTACATCAATCTAGGACCCTGATGAGTCTATCATAAAAACAATAACAGATCAGCATCATCGTGTTTATTTAACCAATTGATTAACACAGATGGGGAGAATAAGCTAGAATGTCTAGTCCAGCACTCCACTTTCTCCCAACTGATACTGGAACGAAGGCTAAGCAAGTTTGTTCCTCTTGACCGCAAGTGACATGGAAAGTTCCTTGGACCCATGCTAACATCTTAATTAGTTTTTCTTCTTTTTCCCCCAAACTATTGTCCCAATACAGCATTTGAAATTTCATTGACACTCCATTGGGCTTTCCACGTTCCATGGCCCCAAAGATGACCAGTGATTTGACAAATGTTCCACCCACTTAGCTGTCATCACTCACATACTGTCGTCATTATCACCACCACCGTCACTGAGGAGTCATAACTGGGTAGGATGAAACCTTCTAGAAGACAAAGATGTATTGGAAGGGTAGGGTGAGGGCCCACCCCAGTGAATGAATTCCTTCTGGAATGTGAAACCATGGAAAGTGTCCACAGATGAGTCAACATTATTCTCCATAATAAAACTATTCCAACTCTTCAGCTTTCTTCTCATCCCTTTCCACCCCTTAGGACTCATGCTGAGCCTTCTCACAGCTCTAAGCCTCTGTAATTGTGCCAACAGTGGTTTTTCCTGTGAAAAATAAACAGGGTCATCCTACACCTCTCCCTTCCCTAATCCCAAGCTCCATGTTCCTTCTGGACATAGACCTGACAGACTGCTACATGACACCTCCTAGTGTGCTCATCATCAGGAAAATCAAATTCCTTAACACTCAGTTCCATACGCTCTCTTTAATCCTCTACCTCCTTTTAACAAAATATCGCCATACCTTTGTCTTACACGTGTGAGTTTTTCTGGGTGTCACAACATCTGTCCCCCATCAGACTTTCTTTGATCTGTTTGAGTTTTTCCAACATCCCTTCCAGCTCCCGGATCCGCTGCCTCAGCTTTTCCGCGGACTCTGTCTTTGCCCCCTTATGCAAGTCTATTGAATCTTGCACAAGGCTGACCACATCCACCAGAATAAATAAGCCTGCAGTGGCTGCACCAAAGATCCGCACTCCTTTGCTCACTGCCAGAGCAGCGCCCCCCAAAGCTCTTGGCAACACCCGGGCACTTTGCACTGAGATTCTCTCCGCATTCATGAGTAACGTGGCTTGCGCTGCTAAGTGAGGGTTGGCATTGAGTAATCTGATGGTGTGGATGTTCTTCGCCATGTCTTCCAGGCTTCTGAAAAAACTATTTTCTGAGGAATCCATCTGGGAGTCGCTGTCCTTTAGAACTTCATGGAATACCTTCCCTGGATTGATTCCAGTTGATACCAGATTATTGGCGTTAGATTCTATGGATGCCATGCTCGTACTTTCCACAATGCTAGTGGTGACACCAGTCACAGAAGATGCTGTCCCCAGCCCCAGACTCACCCCAAACAGCACCAGACTCACCCCAGCTGTCACAGGTGCCAAACCGATGCCAACTATGGTCAGGATGCCAGAGACGATGCCAGTGGAACTGGCCACCACTTTCGAGATGGTGCACTTTCTGTGTAACTTGTCGGCCTTGTCTGCCAGCGCACGGAGCTGTGCTATATGCACCTCGACATCCCTTTTCACCAGAGGATATAATTTCAGAAACTTGTCCCTGTATTTCTGTTCTTGTTGATGCTGGTTTTTCACTTCCACGACCGTGTGGTTCTTCTTTCTCAGACCTTCAAGGATTGCCCGTGCCTCGTCCCTGTAATGGTGAAGGTAGGTGATCAACAAGCAGTTTGAGTATCTGTAAAATGAGCCGGACAAGGTCTCTTCTGCATGATCACAAAGATTTTATCGTCAATCTAATGCTGAAGAATTTTATCAACACAAGCTCTACTATCCCACAGACATCAAATGCATTGATTGCATTCTTTGCCGCGTTTATCAATAAATAAATAAATAAGAAAAATGTCATGCTCCTAAATGGTAGGGGTTTGTACAGATAACCCTCACCCAAGGCAAGTCAGCACCTCAACAGTCAACATCATGGGCTTGTGGAATAGGAACCCTACATCACCATTTTGAAATTCCTATATATATACATATATATATATGTCTGTGTGTACATATATACATATATATAAATATATGTGGCATCCACAATGTCACATAAAATTATGACAAATATGACGTCAGGGGTCTAGTAAGTCACACTGCCTTTCCTTGGCTCAAGGGTTAGTTTATGTAGAATAAAAAAAGGTGAGAAACATCCCAGATCAGATCCCCAGGAGTTGTGGAGAAAACAATCACCCACAGCCCTTCACATACAGCACTGAGAGGAATAAAATCAGAGAGAAGAAATGGCCTCTGTCCTTTCTGTCTATGGCCTCCTGATGGCCCACTGCCCTGGACACCTAACCACGGTGCCCAAATCTTATCAGTCCTCCAACCTGAACTCAGCCCTGTTCAGTCCTGGCAGGGCTCTAACCCTGTCCAAATCACCTTGAGCCTTTGCACAGGGCTTTGGTCATTAGTTCTCACCTACAACCCCACTTGAAGATCTTCGTGAAGATCTAATCAGATTGAACCATTCATCTCCTAAGACAGATGAAATAGATCACTCTCCATGGTACAAGCCAAGTCCCAGATTTGAGAAGGGATAGAGTTAGGAAGTATCCCAGCTCCCCTCCTAGGGCATCTCACAGGACAAACAAGGCTCTAGCCAGAATCCCCAGAAACATGCTGATTATGTCCCAACTTTCTGACTTGTCTGTCCCCAAAGGGACAAATGCTCAGGTCTCATCTCCAGGATGAAGATCAGGCTCCTGTCTCTTCCCAACCAACTTCACGAAACATGAATCACGAAATCCCATTGATTGTCGAGTTGCTCGAGTGGTCTCAGTAACCTCTACATTCGTCCTATCCCTGAGATTTTAGAAGCCTTTCTCTTCTCCAATGATACCACATTGGAGGCTCTTTCAGGGTCAGGGGAATGAGATTCAGCTGGTTACTGGCTTTGGCATATGGATACACCATGGGAAGCTTGTGAGGCTGTCCCATGTGGGCAGGAAGCTCTCAGTAGCTTGCTAGTTTCTCCCAGAAGGAAAAGTATGTTATAAGATATCGCACAGCCGCTTTGTGGCCGCATGCTTCTGGGAACTTGCTTTTAAGTCTCTGGATGTTGGCCGTTGATGGGATTACACACACCTGGGTTCCTCTGCCGGTTCCCAGCCAACTTATCATAGTTAATATTAACTGAGATTTCCCAGATGCTAGTCATAATGTTAAGTACTTTCCATGTAGCTTATATTTTAATCAGAACATCATTGACAGGTGACAGAAGTGAGGGAGAGGGTGGACAAACCACTGGCCCAGAACCACTCACTTGTCCCTGTAGGTTTTATCTCTTCTTATGTCGAGGCCAGTCGCTGCCAGTAAGTGTGACCTGGAGGACTTAATCTCATGTATTATTGGAAGGAACGCCTTCCATTCGTCAGGGAGTCTAGTAAGTCACACTGCCTTACCAGACTAGGGGAGAGGAGGGGAGAGGAGGGGAGGGGAGGGGAGGGGAGGGGAGGGAGGGGAGGGAGGGGAGGGGAGAGGAGAGGAGAAGAGGGGAAGGGAGAGGGAGGAGGAGAGGGAGGGGAGGGGAGAGGAGAGGAGGGGAGGGGGGAGGGGAGGAGAAGAGGGGAAGGGAGAGGGAGGAGGAGAGGGAGGGGAGGGGAGAGGAGAGGAGGGGAGGGGGGAGGGGAGGGAGGGGAGGGGAGAGGAGAGGAGAAGAGGGGAGGGGAGAGGAGAGGAGAAGAGGGGAGGGGAGAGAAAAGAAAGAAAAGAAAGAAAAGAAAAGAAAAGAAAAGAAAAGAAAAGAAAAGAAAAGAAAAGAAAAGAAAGGAAAAGAAGAAAAGAAAAGAAAAGAAAAGAAAAGAAAAGAAAAGAAAAGAAAAGAAAAGAAAAGAAAAGAAAAGAAAAAAAAAAACAGCTCAGGAGGTCTGATAAATGACACTACAACACCCACTTCAGAGGTACCTGGACAGCTCGGCCTCAGTCACTATTTTTTCCCAGACTTTATTATCTTTCAGCAGAAGTTGCACATCTTCCGGGCTCAGTGAGGCCTGGATATACTTTATGGTGTTCTCAATAAAGTTGCTTTTTCCTAGGTGAAAGAACAAAGAAGGTTAGAAGTCTGAGGAGCCGCTTCCTTGATATTAGCCCAAGGTGGCTCCAGGCTTCTCTTCCTGAGCAGCTGTGCCCTGAGCACTACTGATAAAGTCATTCCTAATCCCTGCTGACCCCACTACGTGTATTGAAGCCCCGATAGCGATTAGATTGCTATCCTTGATGGAAACCACCATTAAAAAACGTATATGAAAGATAAGAAGAACCTGGCATTCTTAGAAGACAGCTACCTGGGTTGTCTTCTGGATTCATGGTGTCTCAGAGTTTTGGTGTCACCCCGCACTTAACGGTCTGCCTCCTTGTGGACGTCACCCTTGGAGAGGAGAAACACAGAGCTGGGTTGAATGTCAGCAGCTCGGGCCTTGGCAAGCTCACAGCAGGTAGTGAGGGAGGGTTCTGGAACTTCCCTGCAGGAGGGCCACAGATCCTAAAATACACTTCGCCTGATGTGTGTGTGGTCTCCTGTAGCTGCCCCTGTTATATCAAGACACTTTCCCGACTCACTGCAGCTCTTTCCCGTGGTCATCGGTTGTTGTGTCCTTCAGTGGGGACACAAAGAAACAGACAGGGAGACAGCCATGTGTGAGCTATAGAGACAGTGCAGCCAAGAAGAAGGAGAGGAGGGGGTGTTCTAGGAACTGTGGTGGATTGGGAGCAGTTGTGTTTACTCCTCGATCGTAACCACAATGATGGCATGACGATGTGGTAATGATGAGTCCATATTTCCTCATTAGCTACGGCCCATGCTCTGAGTAGGACATGTGTGGAATTTCAAGTAGGGATTTCAAGAATCCCTACTTCATGGTCAGCCTTTTAAATTTTTTTTAATTTTATTTAATTTTTTTTTATAATATTACCACTTCCAGGAGAGTTTTATTTTATTTTATTTTTTGCTTTTTGGGTCATGCCCGGCGATGCACAGGGGTTACTCCTGGCTCTGCACTCAGGAATTACCCCTGGCGGTGCTCAGGGGACCATATGGGATGCTGGGATTCGAACCCGGGTTGGCCACGTGCAAGGCAAACGCCCTACCCGCTGTGCTATTGCTCCAGCCCCTATTTAATTTTTTTTATACTTTTTTTGGGTCACACCCGGTGATGCACAGGAATTACTCCTGGCTCATGCACTCAGGAATTACTCCTGGCGGCGCTCAGGGGACCATATGGGATGCTGGGAATTGAACCTGGGTCAGCCGCATGCAAGGTAAATGCTCTACCCACTGTGCTATCACTCCACCCCCAAAACAGCATTTTTCTTAAGTGGAGGAATCATCACAGAGTTTAAGGTATCATCAGTAGTTGTCCAAGTCAGGACTAGAGTCAGATCTCTTTGATAGGTATCTTTTATTTGTGAAGACTATGCTCACCTTCCTGGAACATAGAAAGACGCCTTCTCTTGCTTCTGTATTCACAGTAACTGGTTCTTCTCATTCCGAGATAATGGCTTCACCTGGCCACCAGCCTCTCTTCTGATAAACTCCTTGATGCCTCAGCTTCCAAAACCCACATCCTCCTCCTTTAGCTGGACCCTTCCTTCCTGAAGACCCTCTATCCCTGCTGTGTATGGCCAGGACCCCAGATAGAGTTCAAGATTCTCTCTAGTCCTTACAGAACTGTAGTAACTCACACTGTTTCTAAGTCTTTACATACATCACAATATAATGGATGATCTAGCAGAAAGCTTGACCTGCATTGGAAATGTATAATAGCTTAAGATATTTCTAGAAATGCAATTGTTAGGTTAAGAAAACCTTGAAAAGACATACCATACTATCATCATGGAAATGAAGAACTATAAGTATCACCTCACGCCTATGAGAATGGCCTTTACCAAAAGGGCCAGAAACAGCTAGTGATTATGGAGATGTGGAGACAAAATAATCCTTACACACCACTGGTGGGAATAGAAATTGGTCCAACTTCTATAGGAAACAGTATGGGGATTTATTATAATATCACAAATAGACACAGTAGAATTCACTCCTGGTTTAGCTATTCAAATAACATAAAAACTCAATTCAGGGGGCTGGAGCCATAGCACAGCGGGTAGGGCGTTTGCCTTGCATGGGGCCGACCCAGGTTCGATTCCCAGCATCCCATATGGTCCCCTGAGCACCACCAGGAGTAATTCCTGAATGCAAGCCAGGAGTAACCCCTGAGCATTGCCAGGTGTGATCCAAAAAGAAAAAAAAAATCAGTTCAAAAACATGTCTGCACACCTATGTTCATTGCAGTGTTATTTACAATGAATATGTGGAAATACCCAGAGAGCCCAATGGCAGATGAGTGAATACACAAGTTGGAGTATGAATATAGCACTGTAGCACCATCGTTCCATTGTTCATCGATTTGCTCGAGCGGGCACCAGTAACATCTCCATTGTGAGACTTGTTGTTCCTGTTTTTGGCATATCGAATACACCACAGGTAGCTTGCCAGGCTCTGCTGTGCGGGCGGGATACTCTCGGTAGCTTGCCGGGCTCTCCAAGAGGGACAGAGGAATCGAACCCGGGTCGGCCACATGCAAGGCAAATGCCCTACCCACTATGCTATCGCTCTAATCCCAGAGTATGAATATAATTGGAGTATGAATATGAGATTAAAAACTAAAAGCTCCTCAGCTGTAAGGTGGAATCTTACCCTTGGTGGCATAATGGATTGAAGCGAGTCCTGAGAAGTGAAGTCAGAGTGAGAAAGACAGATCCCAGATTACTTCACTCATCTGTGGCCTGCAAAGAAATGAAGCAGGGCTGGCAGAGAGCTCACAGCATGTCTGCGCACGCCTTGATTTATGACTCTCAGCATTTGATCCCTGGCTTTGCAGGGCCACCCCCTGCATCCTAAATCTGAACAGCACCACATTGCCAAGCCCTAACCTTGAACTAGCACTGGACTGTTGATTGCCTGGCATGGGCACTTGGCCCCTGAGCACTGCTGGTTGAGGCCAAATAAATAAAACAGCATAAGGGAAAAAGCAAAGCCAAAAGAAAAGAACTCTGAACCCTGGACTAGAGCAGGGAAAGGGAGAAAGCTGAAGGGGGGTGGGGGGGGTTGCCGTGGATGGCAGTGGAGGGATACGGGTTCTTAGGCGGTGGGCATGGGATGGTAATGTGATAGTTCTGGGTTCTTGTGGATGGTGGATAAGAGATCCCTTTAATTTAACGATTATTTATTTAATTTATTTATTTAACGATTCTTTATTTAATAGCTCATTTAGGTACAAATCTGTGGGTTACAGAACTGCAGAAATAGGGACCTCCGTGTCCTGGACAGCAATTGCAATTACTGTTCCTTTTCTTCTCCTCTTTCACAACTTACCACTGCTGTTTCTTCCCTCATCTCTTTCTCCCTTATCACCTTCTCTTTTCTCCCCCCCTTTATTTCATCTAGGTTTCTATACATTCCTGCCTTTTAGTGGTTTCCATGATTTGATTGGTTACTTCCTATGAGGTCACCTCTTTAGATTGACCAATCAGATCATATATATGTATAAAATATATACATTATATATAACTGTATCACTGTCTTCCCATTGTTCATAGATTTACTCGAGCGGGCACCAGTCTCTATTTATTATCCTCGCCCTGAGATTTTAGCAGCCTCTCCTTACTCGTCTTTCTTAACGCTGCCGTATTGGAGGCTCTTTCAGGGTCAGGGGAGTGAAACCCATTATTGTTACTATTTTTGGCATATACATACATATATGTGTGTGTGCATGTGTGTGTCTGTGGGTCTGTGTGTTGAGATATTATTGTACATACTATACATTGTATGGGTGAGTATGGTATGAGCAGTCACATCATGTTTGCCCTTATAAGTATTTATAAGACCCATCAGAGGTCTGGATCCCTCCACGTCATGGTTCCTGCCTCTTCATCTCTTCCATAACACTAACATTCATTTTGATGAGGTGTATAGCTGCACCCATGAAACATATAACTCTTGTAAACCAATATTACCACAACTGAAAAATACGCACCAAAAACCCAACACGATACAATGAAAATACTCCGAGCAAACAGTTCTTTAAAATTCAACAATCACCAATGGGGAAAAAAAAACCTTTGGGCCCTGACAACAGAAAATAAATTATGAAGTTATATTTTTTAACTTAAATTATAAAAAAATAAATACAAATATTCATTTAGGGGGGAGAAAGGTAGAATGGTGCTGTCAAGGTAACAACACATAATACACATTTCAAACCTAGAGTCCAGAGACACTTTGGTGTGCAAAGAAATTCTATCCATTGGCAGTCACTAAGTGACCATCCCTCAGGCCTACTGGTTCTTGAAACACTTTTAATCAAATATTAATATTGGAAAACCCTCTCTCAGTTCTGCTTGTAATTACCTTGCATGGGGAGCATGAAGACAGAGTGCAAAGTTGGATGATTTTCAGGTGCATTTTAAGAAAACAACAAGCATCTATCAAAATCCCCCTTTTTAGATCCATCTGGTCAAAATGAAAGAAAAGAGACCAATTGGTGTCACAGTAACTAACGGTAAGAGTGACTTACCTCCTTGGTTGTTGCTCTGCTACAGTAATTACCCTAGTGATTGCAATGGGGAACTCTTTCCCTTCAATAATTGTTGAGGTGTGCACCGTTCATGTCTTCGTTTACAACTGAGCACAGGTGCTACCTGATGTGCCGAAGGTCAGAAATCTGGTAAATGATTAGTGGGATCAAACCCAACCCTCAGGACCTGAGAACCCTCTTTCACCGCTGCCTCTTCTCACTTTGCTGCCAAAGACAACTGGGAATGGGCCCCATGGAGACCGAAGACTTGAACAAGTGATTGGAGACACAATGGATAAGGAAAAAGGAAGAAAGAAGCATGGGGGGAAGTGTTATTTAACGTGTAATGGAAAGACACAGAGAGAGGGCAGAGGGGCAAGACCGGTTAGCTAAGGGAGAATAAGACGGGGAGGGGAAACCAGGCCAAGCATCACACAAAAACGAGTTGGAAGTGAGGAGAAAGTGTGCTCAGGGGAAAAGAAGCAAAGTGTGTAGGTGATAGATTACCCTTGACCCAATGTTTAAAGAGGAGTAAGGCAGGAAAGGATGAAGGCCACTCAATACCTCCATTGCAAACTACAATATCCAACAGAAGAGAGAACAAAAGGGAATGCCCTGCCCGCAGAGGCAGGGTGGGGTGGTGGGGATGGGGGTGGGGGTGGGGTGGGGGTAGTGGGAGGGATACTGGGAACATTGGTGGAGGGGACTGGGCACTGGTGGAGGGATGTAAACGAAATGCAAACATGAAAGTTCATAAGTTTGTAACTGTACCTCATGGTGATTCACTAATAAAAATTTTAAAAATAAATAAATAAATAAAAATAAAGATGTGGAATATTTTCACTAAGGAATACTATACAGCTGTAAAGAATGATGAAGTCATGCATAGCATTGTCTCCCTGTGTCTATACAAAAAGGATATTGCTCTGAATTAACTATGCAAAGGACTTAGGGAGAAGAGAAAACCAGTATTTATAAGTTAACAGAGTCTGATTAGAAGATAAAGGTGATTCACCAGTTGGGGAAGCAGAGCACAAAGAAAGAAGCTACAAATAAACACAGAGGAATGGGAGCACTGTGGTGGGAACAAGCCAATAAGCCTAAAATCCCTCCAGCAAGGCAGAAAGGACAAACCTATGTTATCCTACAGTGTTCTCTAGCATTTCAGTGATGGGCACAGAGATTCCCCCAAGCCAAGTGACTTGAAGTGTCCTCTGTAAGGCAGGATATGGAGGGGGCGGGACTATCAAGCCCCAAGTCAGGCCTCACTGCTCTAATCCTGTCTCCCTCCCCACTCCCTGCACCCCATCTCCTTGATATAGGCACCTTGGAGAACCCCCAGCTCCGGGATCAGACAACACCCCAGACTCCAGGCCTTTGCTCAGGCTGCTCCTTCCCCAGGGAACCCCTTTTCCACCTACCTCACCTGGCGAGTTTCCTGTGGGGAAAGTAGGATGGTCAATTCCTCCCTGCTCTGGAGAATCCTTTGAAAGCACCAGTGAGTCACGTTCCTGTGTGACTGAGAGAGGTTCCCAGCCACTAGGTCTTGCACTAAAAAACAGGAGGGAGGGGGCCGGAGCAATAGTACAGAGGGTAGGGTGTTTGCCTTGCACGCGGCTGACCCGGGTTCGATCCTCGGCATCCCATTTGGTCCCCCAAGCACCGCCAGGAGTAATTCCTGAGTGCAAAGCCAGGAGTAACCCCTGAGCCTCGCTGGGTGTGACCCAAAAAGAAAAAAAAAGGAGGGAGGAAAACAACATTAGGAGGAAGAGGAACAAGACATGAGTTGTGGGGAGGGAGAGAAGGATCCCCTAAATGTTGCGACTTTCTACGTTGCATTTCTTTTCTTGTTTGTGGGCCACATCTGGCAGTGCTCTTGGCTTACTCTTGGCTCTGTGCTCAGGGAACAGTTTTGGCAGGGCCCAGGTTTGGCACCATGTAAGGCAAGTGCTGTACTAGTACTAGCTACAGAGACCTCCTGTGTGCACGTGACAAACCTGGAAATTATACTTATCTCTTGGGCCTCTGTTCTTCTATTTGTGATAAGGAAGAGGAGGAGAAATGCAAGGACCATGGTAAATCAATGAACCAACCAAATCAAAAGTCTGCCACCACCAAATACATCTTATTGGCAAAGGATTTATTTCCCGAAAGGGACTCTGATGGTTGTGGGGACCTGGGGTTCCTATTTGGAGGTCAGTGCACTGTGCAGAAAAGAATTTGGGGTGCAGGTACCTCCTCACATCACGAGGAAGCTCCCACCATCTTTCCCATTAATAGTGCAAGTTAAATTTGCAAAACAGGGTGCTGGAGCAATAGTATAGTGGGAAGGACATTTGCACGTGGCTGACCCAGGTTCGATCCCCAGCCTACCTATATGGGCCCCCAAGCACTGCCAGGAATAATTCTTTTTGTTTGTTTGTTTTTGTTTGTTTGTTTTTTGTTTTTATTAGAGAATCACTGTGAGGTACAGTTACAAACTTATGAACTTTTGTGTTTGCATTTTACTCATACAGTGATCATTTACCCATCCCTCCACCAGTGCCCACCAATGATCCCAGTATCCCTCTCACCACCCCACCCCACCCCCCACCACCCCACCCTGCCTCTGTGGCAGGGCATTCCCCTATGTTCTCTCTCCCTTTGTGTGTCATAGTTTGCAATAGAGGTATTGAGTGGCCATCATGTTCGGTCTGTAGTCTACTTTTAGCTCGAATCTTCCAACCTGAATGAGTCCTCCCCAAATCCTCTACTTGGTGTTCCCTTCTCTATCTGAGCTGCCTTTTCCACTAGCATGTGAGGCCAGTTTCCAAGCTGTGGTGCAGACCTCCTAATCCTTATCTCTACAACTCTTGGGTGTTAGTCTCCCACTATTTTATTTTATATTCCACAGATGAGTGCAATCTTTCTATGTCTGTCCCTCTCTTTCTGACTCATTTCACTTAACATGATACTTTCCATGTAGACCCACTTATATACAAATTTCATGACTTCATCTTTTCTAACAGCTGCATAGTATTCCATTGTGTAGATGTACCAAAGTTTCTTTAACCAGTCATCTGTTTTTGGGCACTGTTTTTTTCCAGATTTTGGCTATTGTAAACAGTGCTGCAATGAACATAGAAATTCAGATGTCATTTCTACTATACCTTTTTGCCTCTCCGGGATATATTCCCAGGAGCGGTGTTGCTGGGTCAAATGGGAACTCAATTTCTAATTTTTTGACAATTGTCCATATTGTTTTCCAAAAGGGCTGAACCAGTCGGCATTCCCACCAGCAGTGAAGGAGAGTCCCTTTCTCCCCACATCCATGCCAACAGCCGTTGCTTTTGTTCTTTTGGATGTGGACCAGTCTCTGTGGTGTGAAATGATATCTCATTGTTGTTTTAATCTGCATCTCCCTGATGATTAGTGACGTAGAGCATTTTCTCATGTGTCTTTTAGCCATTCGAATTTCTTCTTTGAGAAAATTTCTGTTCATTTCCACCCCCCATTTTTTGATGGGGTTGGCAGTTTTCTTCTTGTAGAGTTCAACCAGTGCTTTGTATATCCTTGATATCAACCCCTTATCAGATGTGTATTGGGTGAATATTCTTTCCCATTCTGTAGACTGTCTTTGTAATTTGGTCACTGTTTAGGAATAATTCTTGAGTGCAGAGCCAGGACCCCTGAGCATCGCCAGATGTGACCCAAGAAGTGAAAAAAAAATTTGCAAAACAGTCTTGGCCATACTTCCTGTGCACCCAGAGGTGCCTTCGATCTGCTTTCCCCGTTCTCTCTGGTCAACCTTGGCCTTAGCTGAGGTGATTTAATGTGGGGTCCAACCCTCACAGGGGAGTCACTCAGTCTATCCCAACAACACAAAAATATGTACATTTACAGTCACACCCATGGTTGTTGTAGCAGTATTGACAATAGTCAAGATCTCGTCCAACCCAGCGTGCAGCAACAGATGAACAGCACAGAACACAATGGAATCATCTGCAGCTGTAAGCAAAGATGAAACCTTGCACAACTTGGATGAAACGGAGGGCATCAGGCTAAATAAAATAAATCAGAGGGAGAAGCACTTTGGGAGACACTGGATGGTGTCTCACACACACACAGAGTACAGTCATCTGTGGTCGCTAGGGAAAGAAAACAAGGGAATAGGCAGTACCAAACGATAACAAACCCTTGGCCTTTGATTACATAACACAGATAACCAAGCATGGGCGGGGTGGGGGAGGGATGAGAGAGAAGGGAGAGGAAGACTATAGGGAATGTAGGACAGTACAGGAGGCTAGTGGGCACATTGGCGGTGGTGAGGAGAGGTGAAATAACTACACCAAAACCATAAAGATTAATATTATTGAGGTCATGTTACCTAAACTCATATAATATTTATTTGGAGACACCTAGTGGTGCTCAGGGCTTACTCCTGGCTCTGCATTCAGGGATCACTTCTCTCCTGGCTTTTGGGGAACCCTATGGGGTGCCGTGGCAAGCACCTTACCTACTGTGCTATTGCCCGACCCCTATAATCATTTTTAATAGTTTTTTTTAAATAATGCTGGAACATTGTCCAAAAAGCAAAGGAACAAGCCCTTGGACCTTGACCACAGAGCTGAAATGACCAGGTGTGGGCAGGGGAGAGGACTGGCCAGCTAAGAGCATGGATTTTTGGCCTCCTGGGGAGAGTCCACTCTGTACATCAGCAGCCAAAATATTACAATTATTACCACGTTATCTTAATGACAATAAAATGTCTTTTAAAAAACTACTTCTGTAATCTGTGTTTAGCATGAAACTAAGCTGATCAAACCATCCGCCACACACACACACACACACACACACAAACACACAAACACACACCCTGGTTTAATAAGGACTTGTTTTTTGTTTTTCTTTTTTTTATAATTTATTTATTTTTAATTAGTGAATCACCATGAGGGTACAGTTACAGATTTATACATTTTTGTTCTCATGTTTCCCCCATACAAAGTTTGAGAACCCATCCCTTCACCAGTGCCCATTCTCCACCACTGGTAAACCCAACATCCCTCCTACCCTCCCCAATCCCATCTCCCCCCACCCCACCCTGCCACTGTGGCAGGGCATTTCCTTTTGCTCTCTCTCTCTCCAATTATGTGTTGTGGTTCGCAATAGAGATGTTGAGTGGCCACTGTGTTCAGTCTCTAGTCTACATTCAGCCCGCATCACCCTTCTCCCGCATGGCCTCTGACCGCATTATACTTGGTGATCCCTTCTCTGAGTTGCCCTCTCCCCAGAATGTGAGGCCAGCTTCCAAGCCATGGAGTCAACCTCCTTGTACAATAAGGACTTGTTTATTAAGAAAAGAATGATCCCAAACATCAGACTGTTCACAAAAATAACCCACAATATCAACTTTAGAAAGCAAATCTTAAAACTATTGCACTATATCTATAAAGGATGCGTTTGACATGGCAACCCTTATTCACCCAAATCCGTTGTTCCACATGTAAACAGCCCTACCATGTGCTCTCATGGCAGGTAAAACACACATGCCACTAACTCAAAGCCGCTCTCACTTAACTAATGAGATTGCCTGGGCAGTTAGGGAAGCGGCTACTGAACTCCAGTATGAATGGAAGGAACAAATTCCCTGTATAACAAAAGATTTGTTTTGAAGACTGTTGATTTAAAAAAAATCTTTTTATTGTTAAGTCATAAAGAGGTAAGTTGAGTACACAGAGATCCAGGAATTTTTAATCTTTAATTTGGGGGGGCTTGGGGACCACACCCAACTGTACTCAGGGGTTACTCCTGACTCTGTTTAGGCATCAGTCGGTGCTGCTTAGGGGATCTTAGGGGGGAGCAGGGATTGAACCCAGGTTGGCCAACCTCCTCGCTGTCCTATCACTCCAGCCCCTCCGCCTCCTGGTTATGACCTGTGGAGTAACCTTCACATTCCGGGAATCACAACCAGGAGTCAAAGCAACCAAAGGAAGAAAGCAGCCATGGAGGAGGAAATGCATGCCTTGACATTCTCTTTTTGGGGTGTGGGAGTTGGGGTGAGGGGTTGGGTCACACCCAGAGGTGCTCAGGAGTAACTCCTGGCTTTTTGCTCAGGAATCACTCCTGGAAGAGCTAGGGGAACCATATGGGATGCCAGGGACCAAACCCAGGTTGGCAGTATGCAAGGCAACTGTTCTACCCACTGTACTATCACTCCGGCCCCCACTTTTTGCATTATTTAATTACCCACATACCTGTGCTCATTCCAGCTCTGTGATGTGAGGCACCTTTTGACTCTCTAGCAGTCTTGGGGCTCCATGGTTCTGTGCTCCCCGTACTCACTCAGAGACCAGGGGCAGCCTATGTCTATCAGGTGTCTAAGTGTAGAAATGTTTACATCTACATGCTCAAACAGAATCCCAAAACTTCAACTCGTATGTTTAAATGTAACCCATTTAGTAGCTACTCTGTTGGGCCAGAGAAAGAGTACAGCATGCAGGGCACTTGCCTCGCATGTAGACAACCTGGATTTGATCCTCAGCATCTCATATGGTCCCCCAAACCTACCAGCTCTGATTTCTCAGTGCAGAGCCAGGAGTAAGCCCTGAGCACCATGGGGTGTGGCCCCCAAACAATAGAGATAGATAGATAGATAGACAGACGGACGGACAGACAGACAGAGAGACAGACAGACAGACAGAGAGACAGACAGACAGACAGACAGAGACAGACAGACAGACAGACAGATAGATAGATAGATAGATAGATAGATAGATAGATAGATAGATAGACGGACGGACAGACAGACAGAGAGACAGACAGACACAGACAGACAGACAGACAGACAGACAGACAGATAGATAGATAGATAGATAGATAGATAGATAGATAGATAGATAGATAGATAGATAGAAGCTACTTCGTTAACTCTGCAAAGTGCATCTACTCATAAACATTTTTCACAGGACCCACGCAACGCTTGTCTCTCTCGGCTTTAGCATAGAATTAGGTCACTAGTAGCAACAGCGACATTTCCTGGGCTCTCCCTGACCTCGATGGGCCTGTCCCAGTGGGCCACAGCTCCTAGCAGCATCACTCAGCTAACTGCATGCCCAGCTAGCTTGCTCAGTCACTACTGTCTCTTGCCCCCACTATCTTTTAGGGAAGGGAATCAAGATCAAGCTGACGCTGTGCCAAGACCTAGGTGTGACCACAAGTATCCAAGATCTCACTTTTCCCTAGTCCTATTCCCAAAGGTCCCACTTATACTTGCTTGATTCAACACTATATTCACTCCACCCTAACTTCTCTGCCTCCTGGGAATTTGGAATATCTATTGGGCATACTAAGGTACATGAGCTTGACCCTAGAAGAGAAAGCCATCCTTTTGCTCATGTCAGCCAGACTCCATTTCTGTCACTCATAACCAAAGGAATTTCAACCAATAGATATATTACATTAGAATAGCGTTAAATCCACACAAGGCATAATGAGATTGAGCTCCAAGAGTGCTTGGTAAAAGGGTTGATGATTCAATGATTCAGTGATTCAGTGATTGGACGAGTCAATGATTCATTATCTGAGGCACTCATTCTCTAACTGAATTCAGGAAAGAACATGAATTATCCAAAGGCTGATGAAGAGTTGACTAGGAGATTAAATAAATTGCTCAGGTAGGTGGGAAAGTGAGTGGCCATGACACTATTGATCTCTTGAGGAAGAAACGGAAGATGCAGTGAAGGGTGACTTACAGAGAATCAAAGGTTGAAGAGAAGGCTTTTGCGATGCAGTATGTGATAGAACATATCAGGCAAAGCAGTAGAACACTTTGTGAGTGGCTTGGAAGATTTTCATGTTCCTTGTCTCTTACGCACTCTGGTCATGAAAACCTGTTTGGGAATGATGCTCAACATTCACAGAAGGGCACAGAATACCCACAGGAAGCCCATGGGGGAATGGAAGTGATGATCTTGAGGAATGGATTTGCTTCCCGCTGCCTCTCTGCAGAAAATGAACCTGAGAACCTCCCATGAAAGCTCCTCAGAGTATTCTGGAAGATGCAGTCACCCACCTGGGTGACCAAGCAGAAAAGAAAAAAAAAAGACACAACATCTTTATATTCTTTATGGGTCATTCTGATCCAGTGTGGATGGTGATAAGAAATAAGCGCCAGTAACTCTGGGAAAAACCTGGAAGGTGCCCTCGGAAGCAATCATAGGAGTGTCAGTAAAATGTGAGTAGATCTTGTGGATATACGTAGTGTAGTACGTTGCTGTATAGTGTTTCTTTCTCTGTCCATTTGTTTTATTTCTGTCCCTCGCGCACCTGAAAATTAGCTCTTCTAATCTGAAGAAGCATCCATAAGCACATGTAAAGCTAGAACTCATGTGAGTTCATCAAGTGACCCAATAAACACTCAAAATATCGCCATGTTTACTGGACCCAATGGCGAGAACCATGCAGATCTGGAATATCCTCTAGTTCAATATGCTGCCTGTCTAACAAGAAAACTGAGGCCTAGATAATATGTGTTTCTTCACACAAGCAAGTTGGTTTGATATGGAAACCGTGACATGCACCGTCATCTGAATTCGATTCCCCTTTGTCTTAAACAACTATTATTTTCATCAGTGTTCAAAATTCTATTCAAAGCCATTGGCACCAGTGCACCATGGTCCAAAAAAGCACCAAAGATTTGACTATTTTTTATGTCCATTCAATTGTCATTACCCCTACCATGACCAACACCACCAAACCACTATCAAAATCATGATTATCATCATCTAGATAAATAAGTCAGAGCCTAACTAAGATAAACCTTTTGGAAGGCAACGGTGAATGATACTGAAAAGGTTGCACAAACACAAATACTAGGGAATGAATTCTTTATTGTTTGAGGCATAAAACCATGGGGGGGGGGGTCAAAAGAGGAATCACCTTTGCTGTATACATTGGTGCTCTCCAATTTTCTCCCCATTTTCAACTCCTTCATATTGTTGGCCTCTCCAGGTGCATTCCCCAAGCCTCTTCATTCATGTCCTGAAAGTCTTCCTTGGTCCAAAATAGTTTCTCCATACCCCTCCACTTTCTAGTCCTCCTCCCTTCCCTTATTTCAGATTCCATGTTCCTGATTTGTCTTTGACTCACCATCCTTACGCACTGCCCATCCCTGCATTCTTTGACATAAATGTCAAAACTCCATAACACCAATTTCATGATCTCCACCTCATCCTCTTTTTTCTCCAAAAGTTGTCTACATGCCTTTGTCCCAGACGGGCCTCTGCTCCCCGTGCTCCTCTAGGGTTACAAAATCAGAACCAAGCAGATATGCATGAAAGTCTACGAGTTCCTCCAACTTCTTCTCCAACTCCTGAGCATCCTGCCTCATTTTCTTAGCTGAACTTGTCTTTGAGCCCTTATGCAAGTCTACTGAATCTTTCACAAGACTGCCTACACTAGCCAGAATGGAGATGCCTGTCATGGCCACACCAAAGACACGGGCTCCTTTGGTCATAGCCAGAACCGTGCCTTCAAGAACTTTCTGCACCTGCTCACCAGTTTGGATGGATACTTTCCCAGCATTTGTGAAACATGTGACTTGGGATGCTAGCTTAGGGCTGGCTTGGATCAACTTTATGGCATTGACACTCTTCACAATCTTTTCTCCATCTTTAACACAATCAGTTGCTACAGACATGAGTTTTGGAGCAACATCCTGAAGAACTTCCTTGACCATCTCCTCTGTGTTGATTTCAGGCGACTCCAAATTACTGGCTTTATTTTTTATAGAGGACTTGATTGATTGTTTCGCGATGATAGTACACACACCTGTCACACTAGATGCCATCCCCAGTCCCAACCCTGTTGCAGACAATGCTAGACTTGCCCCAGCTGTCACAGGTGCCAGACTCATGCCAATGATGGTCAGGATGCCAGAAACAATGCTGGTGGAGTTGGTCACTATATTGGAGATGGTACAGTCTCGTTGTACTTTGTCGGCCTTGTCTGCCAGTGCCCGGAGCTCTGCTATTTGCACCTCAAGTTTGCATTTCACCTGAGGAAACTCTTTCAAAAACCTCTGTATGAATTCCTGCTCCCGTTGGTTTTCATCTTTGTCTCCCATGGCATCCATTTCTTGGATTCTATAATCTGTGTCTTCCTTTTCTTCCATTTCTGTTTTCAGACTGCCAAGACCCTCACCGAGGGCCTCTTCCTCATCCCTGCAACAATAAAGGTGGGTTATGAGCAGGCAATTTTATCATCTCTACTGTGGGTCAGTAATATCTATCCATCATAAGTCATAGATCCTAATCTACCAACCAAATTGAATTTGAGAAATATAAGGAATTTTTTTCACTGACATTAAATACATTTCACACATGAGTAAGTCCCAGTTTTACTTACTCAGACAGAAAATAAGTAACTAAGTAATCTAAAGATTACATCATCTAAAGATGCTCCTAGCGATGAGTGTACAATCGATCATCGTACGACTGAAACATAAGTACGAAAGTTTGTAAGTCTGTAACGTACTTCATGGTGATTCATTAAAAATAAATAAATAAAAATAAATCAGTACTATAAGCACTGCAGGTGTTTGTAGAATGGGAACTTTGTATAAAAGACAGAGAATCCCAGTGGGGTCTCTTCCATTCGGAGAATATAGTATGCCATGGAAAAATTAGGTTAACTATAGACCAATCGGTGAATCTGTCCTTTGCATTGAAGTCTTGGGAAGTGATATCTGGGTCCCTAGGTGTCCTCACTGATTTGAGTTTTCTTATGCCTGGGACTTTTGACATTGGATGCACTAATAAGGTGAGTATACAGCAGAAGCTGCCTTAGTGGACATACCACAATGAATATTGTCATGTGGTACTCATCTCACCTTTGGAAAGGATTAGAGGACCTAGATCAGTTCTGACACTCCATGGTGTCACTCCATTTTTTGTCCCACATTGAATATGGAACAGTGATGACTCCTGAGGACAAGGAAAATGTCACATCTGACTTCCTGTCAGTTTCTGCCTCCCTTCTGTGTAGTAAACTGAAGCTGTTTACTACATACAGCTTTAGTGAATTTAGCTCTAAATTTTAAGAAAATCACATCAAAGGGAGATCTGATGAATACCACCCCCTTTAAATTTGGAGTTGGTGTCAAAAAAAGAGTGATCTAGGGGAGAGTGACCTCTGATAAGCAGTTTAATGACTTGACCCAAATTGCTAATCTGCCACTTGCAGTTTTCATCTCTTCTCAACCCAGGACAGTCACTGTGAGGAACTGATACAGAGGACATATTCCTCATGGAATGTTGTGACAAACATTTACCACCCAAACACAAGGTCTCTGCCATCCCAGAGGAAATTAGGCTCACGTGGCAAAATGGGTGAGTGACGCTCCTTCCTCCCACCCCTTCAAGAAGTACTTAAAAAAATCCTTCTCAGCCTCAAGATTCTCCAAGGCTTTATCTTCTATTGTCAGGGATAGCAATTCTTCTTTGCTCATTGTGTCCAGAATATACCGGAAAGCATCCTCCAAAATGCTGCCACTCTCTAGAAAATAAGAATAAGGTGAAAATAAATGGAGATGGAATTGCCTGAGTATTGTGTCTAAGGTACTTCCATGGACCCATCCCCTAAGTACTGCTGATAGAATGACTTGATGCCATAAAATGAAATATACATTCTTCCCTCAATTCTGACGTTAGTATCCTGCCCCTGATGTGGGTATGTTTGGATAGAAGGTCAATTGAATCAAAGAATTCTGATCTTAATCCATTAAGACCCAAGTGCTTGTGAGATACTTGCAAGGAGATACTGTCCCCACCTCTCTCCACAAACAGAGGAGAGGCTGGGGAAGGGAAGGTGGCCATCTGCTCTCCAGGAAGTGGGGCCTCAGTAGACATCAACTCTGCCGGCACCTTGATCTTGGACCCCCAGACCCCAGATCTCGCGATATTGTGTCTGTCTCTCTGTGTGGTTAGGGCCTCTCTGTGTGGTTAGGGATGGAGAGTCTGTCGTCCTTTAGAAGGAGCCTGCAGGTACCTTGGTGTAGCCCACTAGAGCAGATGGCACAAGTGTGTCCATGTTCACGGGAAACACGGTCGCTCCCAGCCAATGGGGGAAGCGTGGTATCAACAACAAATAGGCTTAGCCTCAGGACTGGGGCTGATCAAGCTCAGATGGAGGAAGAAAGGAGCTCTGTAAAATTCTCATTGATTTGGAGACAACAGAATTTCAGCTGGGAGACGATAGGTGAGTGTGTGTTTGTGTGTGTGTGTGTGTGTGTGTGTGTGTGTGTGTGCATGAGAGAGAGAGAGAGAGAGAGAGAGAGAGACCATGACATTTTTTGCTGTATAAAACAAAAAGCTATTCTCTTTTCTAATTTTTTTTCATTTGGGAGGATAGTTGGGCTACACCCAGAAGTGCTCATGAGCTATTCCTGGCTCTAAGATCAGGAGGGACCTCTTCTGGTGCTCAGGGGGCCACGTGTGGTCTGGGGGTTCAAACCAGTGCCAGTCCCATTCAAGACTGGCCGGCTCATTGACCCTTGTACTATCTCTCTGGCTCTAACACGTAGACTTATTTCACAGGGAAAAAAGTAAGACTCTGATAGGATATAGGACCCCTCAGCCAACAAATGGGAAGCTCAGGAATTAATCCAAGGAACTGTAAGTTGTCTTTGTGACATTCCAGTGAACGCTCCCTATGTTTGATTTTGCCTTAGGCTGGAGCAATAACACAGCGGGTAGGGCGTTGGCTTGGCACATGGCCGACCCTGGTTCGATCCCCAGTATCCCATATAGTCCCCCAAGCACCGCCAGGAATAATTCTTGAGTGCAGTGCCAGGAATAACTCTGTACATCGCCAGGTGTGACCCAAAAATGCAAAATAAATAAATAAAAGTACTGCCTGCCACCCAAAGGGACGTGGGTGGTGGGAAATGTACACTGGTGAAGGGATGGGTGTTGGAACATTGTATGAATGAAGCCAAATATGAACAACGTTGGAGCTATGTATCTCACTGTAATTACATTTTTAAAAAAAAGTATTAAGTACTTGATTTTTGACTTACCGGTAATATATATATATGGATTTATTGCTATTGTTTAATTTTTTTCCTTTTTGGGTCACACCCGGCGATGCACAGGGGTCACTCCTGGCTCTGCACTCAGGAATTACCCCTGGCGGTGCTCAGGGGACCCTATGGGATGCTGGGAATCGAACCCGGGTCAGCCGTGTGCAAGCAAATGCCTTACCCGCTATGCTATCACTCCAGCCCCACTATTGTTTAATTTTAAAATAACATGGCGAACTACACCCAGTGTGTGACACAACCACATAGAAATGATTCTTTCTGCTGGTTCCCTCCAGATGGGCAGAGAAGAGTCAATCTGTGGGTGTGGGGCCAGACCCTCAGCTTTGACCTTTGGGTTCAGTCCTTATCACCTCCTCCCCAGCACCCCACTGTCACCCCTCACCCCAGCTGGCCCATAAACTGGACAAGAGATCACTATTTCTTTGACAGGGGGGAGCTTAGGGGGAGATTGGTTCATACCTAGCAGCAGTACTCAAAAGTACTGGGTCACAGCAATGCCACTTCTGGGAAGATATCCCAGAGATGCAAAGAAGAATAGTAGAAGTGACATCTGCACTTGTATTTTTATTGCAGCACTGTTTACAATACCCAGAATCTGGACAAAACCCGAGTGCCTGAAAATAGATGACTGGTTAAAGAAACTTTGGTACATCTACACAATGGAATACTATGCAGCTCTTAGAAAAGATGAAATCATGAAATTTTCGTATAAGTGGATCAACATGGAAAGTGTCACGGTAAGTGAAATGAGTCATAAAGAGAGGAACAGACATAGAAAGACTACTTATTTGTGGACTATAAAGTAACAGAATAGGAGACTTACACCCAAGAATAGTAGAGATGAGTACCAGGAGGATTGCTCCACAGCTTGGAAGCTGGCCTCATATGCTGGAAGAAAAGGCAGCTCAGATAGAGAAAGGACCACCAGGTAAAGTGTGCTAAGAGGGCCCACTTGGGATGGGAGATGCGAGCTGAAAGTAGACTATAGACCAAACATGATGGCCACTCAATACCTATATTGCAAAGCACAACACCCAAAAGGGGAGAGAGAGTAATAGGGAATGCCCCACCACAGCGGCACGGTGGGGGGCAGGATGGGGTGGGGGTGGTGGGTGGGATACTGGAATCATTGGTGATGGAGAATGGGCACCAGTGGAGGGATGGGTACTCGATTATTGTATGACTGAAACATAAGCACGAAAGTTTTTAAGTCTGTAACTGTACCTCATGGTGACTCATTTAAAAAAAAATGTTTTAATTAAATTTTTTTAAATATTAAAAAATAGAAATAAAATATTAATTTTAAATATTAAAAAAGAGTACTGGGTCATTCCTGGAGGTGCTTCAGGGACCATGAGTGGCCAGAGTTGGTCACATGCAAGAAAAACACTTTCATCCCCGTCTCCAAGATTCCCTTGCGTCTGGGGGAGGGTGTGTTCCAGGAAGCCTCCAGCCATGATCATCCACAACCACCCGGGGCTATTGGGGGTCCTGCTTCCAACCTATACTCCCTCCTCTTCTCTCTTCAAGGTGACTCAGTCAGCAGTTTCTGCAGGGGATCCTGGGAGGGGGGAGAGAGAGAGAGAGAGAGAGAGAGAGAGAGAGAGAGAGGGAGACAGAGACAGAGATGGAGACAGAGACAGAGACAGAGACGGAGACAGAGAGACAGAGACGGAGAGAGTCCTGAGCAACAGGACTTTGGGAAGCCTTGTGGATAAGGGTGGGTGCAGAGGAGCTTGGGTTTTATATTGGT
This sequence comes from Sorex araneus, assembly GCF_027595985.1. NCBI lineage: Eukaryota > Metazoa > Chordata > Mammalia > Eulipotyphla > Soricidae > Sorex > Sorex araneus. The sequence goes on from NC_073307.1 coordinate 93,503,166, forward strand.
CCTAATCAGTGAGAGAGGAAACCAGGGACTTGGCACAGGTACTCGTCAATGACACTGTCTATTACTGGGTGGGGTAGAGACGAGAGAAGAGCTGAGAATTGTGCAGACACCTTGAGATGAGAACAGGTGGCGGCCACCTGAGGCTGTCACATCTGGTAAGCAGATGCTCTAACACAGGCCCGGTGGGGGCTGGGAGAGAGGGGATGACCATTCAGACAGAGGGGACACGGACATTACTAGGTGACAGAGAGTAGCAGGCTGTGCGCCTCCAGAATAGTCAATGCTCAGAGCAATGTAAGGAAGCAGAATGAATCCTCAATATACAGGTGAGATGATGTATGCACGCCAGGCCACTTCCAGGTGGCAAATATTGGACTTGGTCCAGTGTGATGACCCACTGACCATCACAAGGAAGTCTAAAAGGCCTCATGAACAGCCTCCAAGGGCACGAGCTTGAAGGAGGCAGAGGGCAGAAGAAACCGGCAAGATTGCAGATCTGTGTCCTATTCTTCCCAACATCGAGGCCCTCTTCCTCCTGTGCCCCAGCTTTTCCCCTCCCTGAAGGCTGTCCTGACTTCAGTTTGGGCCATTGGCTAAAGGACAAGGGGAGGGAAGAGTGAACAACCCAGCCAGGGGACCCGGATGAGGGACAGGAAGAAGATGCGGCCCCAGACCCTCAAGTGCTCAAGACACCATTGCCCCTTTTGAGTTTCTAGGCCACTCCTGACCGCCCACCCTGCCTTCAGCTCTCGATTGCTCTAGAGCACAATTCAGCCCGAGGCACCTCCTTAATTCAGCCTGAGACACCCCCTTAATTCAGCCCGAGGCACCTTCTTAATTCAGCCTGAGACACCCCTTTAATTCAGCCCGAGGCACCCCCTTAATTCAGCCTGAGACACCCCCTTAATTCAGCCCGAGGCACCCCCTTAACTCGGGGTCTCCAGCAGGCACCAGCCACGGGAGAGAAAGTTGACTACCTGAGTCAGTATCTGGGTCCATGGTGCCGTGGGGGTCTCCGCATCCCGGCTCCCCCATACTCTGCAATCTGTGTCCGGGTGGACAGAGGTGAGGCTTCACCCTGGTGGGGAGGAAGAAAGTGACCGTGAGCGGCTGGGCCAGAGGGGGCAGCAAGGGAACAGGTCTGTGCTACCCTGTTCCCTGGGGGTCACAGACACTAACACTGAACCCCCGGTGTTTCTCTGACTCCTGTCTCTGCTGGTGCTATTTCAAGAGGTGTCTTTTTTAATTTTATTTTAATGAATCAGTGTTGATACAGTTACAGACTTCCACACTTTCGCGATTACGTTTCAGTCATACAATGATCAAGGACCCATCCCTCTACCAGTGCCCGCTCTCCACCACCAATGTTCCCAGTATCCCTCCCGCCACCCCCACCCCTTCCCACCCCCTGCCTCTGTGGCAGACACATTCCCTCTCTCTCTCTCTGTCTCTCTCTCTCTCTCTCCCTCTCTCCCTTTCTCCCTCTCTCCCTCTCTCTCTCCCTCCCTCTCTCTCTCCTTCCCTCTCTCCCTCCCTCTCTCTCTCTCCCTGGTGCACTCAGGAATCACTCCTGGCAGTGCTCAGGGGACCATATGGGATGCTGGGAATCGAATCCGGGTCGGCCGCGTGCAAGGCAAATGCCCTACCCGCTGTGCTATTGCTCCAGCCCCTAAATAAATATATTTTTAAGAAATTGTGGATCTATAATTTTTTTAATAATTTATTTATTTTTAATTAGAGAATCACTGTGAGGGTACAGTTACAGATTTATACACTTTTGTGCTTATACTTCCCTCATACAAAGTTCGGGAACCCATTCCTTCACCAGTGCCCATTCTCCACCACCCGTAAACCCAGCGTCCCTCCCACCCTCCCCAATCCCATCTCCCCCCCAACCCACCCTGCCACTGTGGCAGGGCATTCCCTTCTGTTCTCTCTCTCTAATTAGCTGTTGTGGTTTGCAATAAAGGTGTTGAGTGGCCGCTGTGCTCAGTCTCTAGCCCTCATTCAGCCCGCAACTCCCTTCTCCCACATGGCCTTCGACTACAATGTAGTTGGTGATCGCTTCTCTGAGTTGCCCTTTCCCCGGAACGTGAGGCCTGCCTCGAAGCCATGGGGTCAACCTCCTGGTACTTATTTCTACAGTTCTTGGGTATTAGTCTCCCACTCTGATATTCTATATACCATAGATGAGTGCAGTCTTTCTATGTCTGTCTCTCTCTTTCTGACTCATTTCACTCAGCATGAAACTTTTCATGCCCATCCACTTAACTACAAAATTCTTGACTTCCTTTTTTCTAACAGCTGCATAGTATTCCATTGTATAGATGTACCAAAGTTTCCTCAACCAGTCATCCGTTTTGGGGCATTCGGGTTTTTTCCAGATTCTGGCTATTGTAAACAGTGCTGCAATGAAAATTCATGTGCAGATGTTGTTTCGATTGTACTTTTTTGCCTCTCTGGGATATATTCCCAGCAGTGGTATTGCTGGGTCAAATGGGAATTCAATATCTAATTTTTTGAGAATCGTCCAAATTGTTTTCCAGGAGGGCTGAACCAGTCGGCATTCCCACCAGCAGTGAAGAAGGGTCCCTTTCTCCCCACATCCTCTCCAACAGCGGTTGCTTTTGTCCTTTTGGATGTGTGCTAATCTCTGTGGTGTGAGGTGGTATCTCATGGTTGTTTTGATCTGCATCTCTCTGATGATTAGTGATGCAGAGGACTTTTTCATGTGCCTTTTGGCCATTCGTATTTCTTCCTTGGTAAAGTTTCTGTTCATTTCTTCGCCCCATTTTTTGATGGGGTTGGATGTTTTCTTCTTGTAGAGTTCAACCAGTGCTTTATATACCATTGATATCAACCCCTTATCTGATGGGTATTGTGTAAATATCCTTTCCCATTCTGTGGATAGTCTTTGTATTCTGGTCACTGTATCTCTTGCGGTGCAGAAGCTTTTTAGTTTAATGTAGTCCCATTTGTTGATCTCTGTTTTTACTAGATTGCTTAGTTCCATGTCACCTTTGAAGATACGTTTATCTTCAATATCGTGGAGGGTTTTGCCGACCTTGTCTTCAATGTACCTTATGGTTTGTGGTCTAATGTTGAGGTCTTTAATCCATTTTGATCTGACTTTTGTGCATGGTGTCAGGTCAAGGTCTAAACCCATTTTTTTGCATATGGTTGTCCAGTTGTGCCAGCACCATTTGTTAAAGAGGCTTTCTTTGCTCCACTTCACATCTCTTGCTCCCTTATCAAAGATTAGATGATCATACATTTGGGGTTGTGTGTAGGGATATTCCACCCTGTTCCATTGGTCTACGGCTCTGCCTTTGTTCCAGTACCATGCTGTTTTAATTGTTACTGCTTTGTAGTAAAGATGGAGGTTGGGGAGGGTGATGCCTCCCATCATCTTTTTCCCAAGAATTGTTTTAGCTATCCTTGGACGTTTGTTATTCCATATGAAATTTAGGATTGCTTGATCCATTTCTTTGAAGAATGTCATGGGTATACTTACAGGGATCGCATTGAATCTGTATAATGCTTTAGGGAGTATTGCCATTTTGACAACATTGATTCTCCCTATCCACGAGCAGGGTATATGTTTCCATTTCCTCATGTCCTCTTTGATTTCATGGAGTAGCGTTTTGTAGTTTTCTTTGTAAAGGTCTTTTACTTCCTTGGTTAAGCTGATTCCGAGGTACTTGATTTTCTGGGGCACGATTGTGAATGGGATTGCTTTTTTCATGTCCCTTTCCTCTGCCTCATTGTTTGCATATATGAAGGCCATGGATTTTTGGGTATTGATTTTGTAGCCTGCAACTTTACTGTATAAGTCTATTGTTTCTAAGAGTTTCTTAGTAGAGGTTTTAGGCTTCTCTAGATATAGTATCATGTCGTCTGCAAATAGTGAGAGTTTGATTTCTTCCTTTCCTATCTGGATGCCCTTAATCTCTTTTTCTTGTCTAATAGCTATCGCAAGTACTTCCAGTACTATATTGAAGAGGAGTGGTGAGAGTGGGCATCCTTGTCTTGTGCCCGATCTCAGAGGAAAGGCCCTTAGTTTTTCCCCGTTGAGGATAATGCTTGCCGTAGGCTTGTGATAGATGGCTTCGACTATCTTAAGGAAAGTTCCTCCAAACCCCATTTTGGCGAGGGTTTTCATCATGAAAGGATGTTGGATCTTGTCAAATGCTTTCTCTGCATCTATTGATATGATCATATGGTTTTTGTCTTTACTTTTGTTGATATGCTGGATTATGTTGATTGATTTCCGAATGTTAAACCATCCTTGCATCCCTGGGATGAATCCCACTTGGTCGTGATGTATGATCTTTTTGATGAGTTGTTGGATGTGGATCTATAATTTTTAAAGTAATATCCTCTTATACAAAAATGTTTTTAATTATTTTATTATTTTTTACCTTTTTAGCCTTTTCTTTTGAATCACTACTCATTTACATATTTCTGAAATGATCTGCTTGATTTTCAGAGCTCACAGGTATCAGGAAGTTCAAGGATCAGCTGGACTGTTACAGTTCTGGGAACAAACAGTTACTCCAGGGGACTGGGAGTTTGTTTCCTTCCTTCCTCCCTTCTTTCCTTCCTCCCTCCCTCCATCCCTTCCTTCCTTTCTTCCTTCCTTACTTCCTCCTTCCCTCCCTCCCTTCCTTCCTTTCTTCCTTCCTTCTTTCCTTCCTTCCTGCCTCCCTCCCTCCCCTCATCCCTCCCTTCCTCCCTTCCCCTTCACACCTTCTTTCCTTTCCTCCTTACTTCTTCTTCACACCTCCTTTCCTTTCCTCCTTATTTCTTTTCTTCCCTCCTTCTTTCTGCTTTTCTGCCTCTCTTCCTTCCAGAATTCTTTTGGTGAGGGTGATGGCCACACCTGGTGGTGGTGAGGGATTACTCCTGGCTCTGTGCTTAGGACTCACTCCTGGGGGGTCTCAGAAGACCCTGTGGGTAGATCACAGGTCAGCCGTGTGCAGGGCAAGTGGACTATTGCACTATTGCTCCGTCTTCTATCCTCTTCCTCAGGATAATGTTCTCTATTTTGTCCTTGAGGCCACTGAATGAGTTTTAACTTTGTTTTTTTTTTAATTCTGTGTCCAAGACATGCTATTGTATATTTTTTTACATCAGCTATTGTATTGTTCAGCTCATTTGTTTCTTTTTTTTGGGGGGTGAGGAAGGGGAGATTTTTTCAAATTATCATTCAGAATTGAAGGAATAATTTTTAAAAATCATCACCCAAAAGTAGAGAAAGAGTATGGGGGAAATTGTCTACCATAGAGGCAGGGAGAGGGGTGGGATTGGATTGGTGGGGAGTGATACTGGGGACATGGGTGGTGGAAAACGTGCACTGGTAGAGGGATGGGTGTTCAATCATTGTATGATTAAAACTCTAACATGAAAGCTTTGTAACTGTATCTCACGATGATTCAATTACAAAAAAAGGAAAAGGGGAAAAAATACATTTTCAGGCAAACAATAGCTAAAGATAGTATAGTTGCTAAGACACTTCTGTAAGAATACTTATCAGTCTTTTATGAAAGTGAAGGAGGAAATATGACTCAGAAGGAGAAAAAAAACATAAGATGTGAAAAAAAGTATAAAATGTGAGAAGCAGAAAAAACAAAATGTAAGAAGAACATAAAAACATAAAATGTAAGAAAGAAGCAAAGCAATGAAGGGAACTTGCAGAATGAATTTTTTTTTGGCTTTTTGGGTTACACAGATGGTGTTCAGGAATTACTTTTGACTCTGCACTCAGAATCACTCCTTTGAGGGACCATATGGTATGCCGGGGATTGAACCCAGGTCATCTGCAGGCAAGGAAAACTCCCTCGCAATTGTACTATCGCTCCAATGCGCAGAATGAATTTTAGAGTTTACCCAATTGAAAAACTACTCCAGCCTTACTGTCCCAATAAAAATACCTAATGCCCTGAGCAAACACCATGACCTCTTAGCTCCTGTATCGCAAACCATAATACACAAAAGGAAAAGGAGAGAGAGAGAGCAAGAAGGAAAGTGCCTCTCATAGAGGGAGGCTGGGGGTAGGGGGTGAGGGGCTAGGGGGTGGTTGTGGGGAAACAGGGGACAATGGTGGTGGGAAATGTACACTGCTGGATCATTGTATGACTGAAACCCAATTATTATCAGCTTTAAAAGTCTATCTCACGGATATCCAATTAAAAAAAAAGGAATGTGAAGTTCATTCTCAGTTCAATCAGCTTCACCAGTGGCTGAATAAATAGCAGTATTCCTACATTAAAAAAAAAAAAGAGCTACTGGGGCTGGAGCGATAGCACAGTGGGTAGGGCGTTTGCCTTGCACGCGGCCGACCTGGGTTCAATCCCCGGCATCCCATATGGTCCCCCAAGCACTGCCAGGAGTAATTCCTGAGTGCAAAGCCAGGAGTAACCCCTGAGCATTGCTGGATATGACCCCCCCCCCAAAAAAAAGCAAAAAAAAAAAGAGCTACTGGCTTTCAATTCACCAAAGAAAATAAGCTTAGAGCTTCTGGTCTACCTTGCAAGGGCTGGGGGAGTGATGCAGGGATACAGGAATAAGGCTTGTTACAGCGATCCCAGGCACCACATGGTGCCCTGAGCATCATTGAGAGCAGACCTGAAATTTTCTTATCACTGTTGAGCGTGGCTCCAAAGGCCCCCATGCCCCTTCCGGGTGACCCAGGAAAGCCCCAGCACTGCAGGCTCCGGGACAAAGGAATCAAACCCGGGTCGGCCATGTGTAAGGCAAATGCCCTACCCGCTGTGCTATTGCTCTAGTCCAATAGTTTTTCTAAATGTCAGGGGATTGAATCCCCCACTGAAGATTTTGGCTGGAACAAAATCAGGGGACAGAGAGACAGCGTAGGGGATAAAGGGCTGCTTTGCCCATGGATGACCGTCATCTGAGCCCTAGCTGGCCACATGGCTACGCACGCTTCCCTGAGGATCACAGGAAGTGTTCCCTTCGCACAGAGCCAGGAGTGAAGACTTAGTAGAACTGAGTGCATCCCTAATCCCCCCCACACACACACAAAAAAAAATGGGTTCGGAGTGATAGTACAGCAGGTAGGGCATTTGCCTTGCACTGGGCCAATCCAGGTTCAATCCCTGGCATCCTATATGGTTTCCAAGCACTGCCAGGAGCTTAATTCTTGAGTGCAAAGCCAGGTGCAACCTCTCAGCATCGTTGAACGTGACACAAAAAGCAAAAATAAAAAGACAAAAAGAGGAAGCCTTCCTCTTCCAAAAAAAAAAAAAAAGCGGAAGGGAGGGAGGGGCAGGCTGAAGCGGTAGTTCAGTGGGGAGAGTATTTGCCTTGCATACGCCCAACCTGGATCCGATTTCCAGCATCCCATTGGGTCCCCTGAGCATCACCAGGAGTCATTCCTGAGAGCAGAGCCAGGAGGAACCCCTGAGCATCGCTGGGTGTGACCCAAAAAGTTAAAAAAAATAAAAAGGAAAGAAAAAAATTAAGAATTTCCACAAGACCCACCAATTTCGTGCCAATGATACTTACAACAACCAAGATCTGAGAACAACCCAGGGCCCCATGAGGGCGTAAAGATGTGGAACATGGGCACAGTGGAACAGTCCTCGGCTGTCAGACAAAATCCCCTTTTTTGCTACAGCACCCCTGGAACTATTGGGCGTCTTATGTTAACTCAATTAGAGGAAAAGGCCCAACCGCAATGGCCTCACTCACCTGTGGCACATAAAGGAACAAAGAGTGGGATGGACAGTGCTGAATAAAATCAACCCTGGACCCTGACAGCAGAACTCAGGGGACTTTTGAGAAATGGACCATTGTCCAAATCTTGGTTTAAAAAAAAATAAATAAAACAATAGATCCTTTCACATGGGTGGTGCTAAATGTGCACTGGTGAAGGGACGCGTGTTCGAATATTGACGGAAACTCAACCTTGAACAACTTTGTAACGGTGTATCTCACCCTTAATTCAATTAAAAAATAATTTTTGGGGGCTGGAGCGATAGCACAGCGGATAGGGCGTTTGCCTTGCACGCAGCCGACCCGGGTTCGATCCCCAGCATCCCATATGGTCCCCTGAGCACCACCAGGGGTAATTGCTAAGTGCAGAGCCAGGAGTAACCCCTGTGCATCGCCAGGTGTGACCCAAAAAGCAAAAAATAATAATAATAATGATAATAATTTTTTGAAGGCCATTTCCAAGAAGGAGTTCAGAGGCCCGATGGCTTGCTGCTGGGGCACTGTGAGCTGTGCAGGGCTCTAGATGCATGCACCTCCCTCCCTCCCTCGCTGCACCGGACCCTAGCAAAGCAGTCCCCACTGCACTTCCTGTGGTGGTCTATGGCCACACCTTTCCTCTCCTTCCTCTTTCATGCCTTCCCAATCCGTCTTTGCTAAGCTTGTTTATTGGGGCGTCTGACCCACCTGGAGGAATCCCTTTCTTTTGGGGTCTCTCCCAGGCACAGGGGGGAAGGCTGTGCTGCTGTTAGACTCCTTCTCATTCATGGTCAAAAAGCAAAAGCCCCAAGCCAGGGTAAATGTGGGGGTGTCGGCAACGGGGCCCCCACCTTCCCCCAGGCAGCTCCTGGATCCAGGACACACAGGTCTGCTGTCACCCCTTCACCCCATGGTCCCCTCACCTCAGAGGGGGGCTGATAGGAGGTCCCTGTCATCTCCCACTCCCTCTCCCTCATAGGACCCCGGGAAAGTCACTCCCCTCCTTGGCCTCAGTTTCCCCCAGGACCTAGCACTGAGCAGGTGCCCATACTCGGGTGGGTGACGCCAAGCCTGAGTTCTGGGGTCTCAGGGAAAAGTCTCGATAGAAATCCTTTGTGTCGTTTCCGCCCCCCCGCCACCCTGGGTGGCAGGGCCCTGGGGTCCAGGAACCAGAGCACAGTGGGGTGAGGTTCAGACTCCCCCAGCCTCCTCTTCCTCCCCTCCTCCTCCTCCTCCTCCTCCTCCTCCTCCTCCTCCTCCTCCTCCTCCTCCTCCTCCTCCTCTTCCTCCTCCTCCTCCTCCTCCTCCTCCTTCTCCTCCTCCTCCTCCTCCTCCTCCTCTTCCTCCTCCTCCTCCTCCTCCTCCTGCTCTGCTGCCTCCAAATTCCCAAAGGGAAGAGGCCCCCAACACCGACCTGCCTTCTGGGGTCACTAATCTCAGGGACTCAGGGACACGGGGTGTTGGGGTGTCCTGCTGAGCCTAGTTGAGCCCCTCCTCTCTCTGTTTAAGGCACAGGGCACGGACAGCAGTCACACAGACCTGGGTTCAAATCCAGCCTCTGCCTCTGCCTCTGCATCCCGGGTGGCCTGGGCCCTTCCCCTCACCCCAGGCTCATGTCCTTGGCCATTAACAGTCACCTGACCCCCTTTTCTGAGCGCGGGTTGCAAGGATCAGGGTGAGAAGATGGGGGATGGGCAGGCGTCCCGTCAGCTTACCAGGGTGCTCTCTGGCAGTTAGGATCTGGATCCAGGGGCTCCGGTGCAGCCTCGGGCCAGCCGCCTGTCGGGAACAACAGCCCTCTCTGGCTGAAAGTTAAGCAAAACAGAAAGTGAAACTCAGAAAGCACCACCGGGCACACCCCCGCACCCCCCAGCCCCTCCCGCTTCCTCGAACCCGGCCTGTCTCGTCCTTCAGGAAGGACATACTGCCAGGTTACTCTGGTCACCTCAGGAAGTTAGATTCCTCCCTTGTAGCCTTAGACCCGATGCCCGATCTTCCTTCCAACCCCCCTCACACACACACACACACACACACACACACACACCACACACCACACACACACACCACACACACACCACACACACCACACACACACCACACACACCACACACACACAACACACAACACACACACACACCACACACACACCACACACACACACCACGCACACACACACCACACACACCACACACACACCACGCACACACACCACACACACACCACGCACACACACACCACACACACACCACACATACACACACCACGCACACAAACACCACACACCACACACACACACACCACACACACACCACACACACACACCACACACCACACACACACGCACACACCACACACACACACACACACCACACACACACGCACACACCACAAACACACACCACACACACACACACACACACACACACACACCACACATTCCAGCCACTCCGTGCACACTGGGGTCTCACTGCTGGGCAGGCTGGGCGCCCGCAGCTTTTGGAATGTGCTAACGCAGGTCCTGCTCTGGGAGCACCCGCTCCTCCCACCTAAGGAACCGTGCACATCCTGCAAAGAACACACCCGGGAGCACCTCCTCTGGGAAGCCCTCCTGCACCTCCTTCCCTGCAGTGTCCACTGGGCCTGCTCTGTTCCACGAACCAGTTGGCTTTCACAGTTCCAGCCGAAGTTTCTGCGGCCTCTGAGGCCGCCCTTGTGCTTCAGGTGAATGGGTGGAGCCTGTGGCAAAAAATAAATAAAAGTTGGGACATTTTGGGAGCAGTTTGTTATGTTTTGAGGGGGAGAGGGATATGGGGCCACCCTTGGTGGTGCTCAGGGCTTACTCCCCGCTCTTTATGCAGGAATTACTCCTGGCAGGGTACTGGGGACCGTACGAGGTGCCGGAGATTGAACCCGGGTCAACCACGTGCAAGGCAAGCAGTCACAGACCCGGGGTAGTACGCGGGTGGTACCGTCTGTTTTATAGTTATTACCCTGCACTCGCTTTGCATTTCCTCCTCCTCCTCCTCCATGACCCCCTCCTCCCCGACTTGCTGCTGCATTGTCTTTCCTCCTCTGGCCAACTCAGAGAAGCAAGGGGCATTTCTCCAAAGGTTTGGAGCTGGAAGTTGCGCTCCCCTTTGGCCCACTTCTGGAGACATACCCCGGGTGCCCAAAACCACACCGCAGAAACCCCACCTGCGCTCCTATGTTCATCGCCGGGTTATTCACCATAGCCAGACTCTGGAAACACCCCGGGTGCCTGCGAACAGACAAAGGGATAGAGAAGCCATGTGTAAGGAACTTGGCCACGTCCTTCTGGGGAGGAGGGGAGACGGCCAGGACACCTCTGTCACAGCCATCTCCTTCCCTGCTCCCTGCTGTGTCCCTGACCTGCAGTCACTGGATCTTCCGGGCCACAAACTCTGCTTGACTTGACAACTTTGTCCTTGACAACTTTGTCTGAGTTATCAAGACTCACCCCTCGCGTTCAGAAGGGTGGTACCCAAGAGCGGGGAGTGATGCTCAGTTGACCTACTCACATGAACTCTCTGTCTCTCTCTCCCTTCCTCCTTCTCTCCTTCTCTCCCTCTCTCTCCCTCTCTCTTTCTCTCCCTCTCTCTCTCCCCCTCTCTCTTTCTCTCCTCTCTTTCTCTTTTCTCTTTCTCTCCCTCTCTTTCTCTCCCTCTCTCTCCCTTTCTTTCTCCCTTTCTTTCTCCCTCTCTCTCCCTTCCTCCTTCTCTCCCTCTCTCTCTCCCTCCCTCACTCTTTCTCTCTCTCTCCCTCCCTCACTCTCTTTCTGTCTCTCTCTCTCCCTCTCTGTGCCTTCCCCTCTCTCACACTTCCAACAACCTGTAACAGTCATTCTGCTCCTGATCCTGATCATGAGCGTGTCCCATGTCGCTGAACCAAGTGACCCATTCTCCCACACAATGGAGGCTGCACCTCATGGCATCTTTATTGAAGCAGTTAGCGGAATGGAATATTCGAGAAAGAACTGGAATATCACCTGTCTAGCAACTGCCCCAAGAGATAGATGCGGGACCTGACAGCTGTGGTGACTCCCTCTTGCCTGCAGGCTCTGGGGTCTGGACACGTTTCTTGACCTGTACTATTTATTCCCTGTTTTTATTTTTCCTCTTTCCAATCAACCCCAGTGCCCCCACATCCTTTGGAATTTCATGGTCTCGTCTGTCCCCTGCTTCCAGAGGTCAGCAGTTACTTGCCTTGTGGTCCATCCATTCAGGTCAGCACCAGCATCATTAGCATCCCAAAGTCACTGATTAGCATCCAAAAGCAAAACAAACTGTGCAGTGACCCTGGGGACTGGACACGGAAGGCAGGGGGGGAGGGGAGGGAATGGGGGGGGGGGAAATGAAACCTCTTGCTAAATGGAAGCAGAGTGCAGATCCACCAGATTCTCCTTTATTCCAACATCTCTCTCTTCAACAGTGTCCCATTTTCTTTTTCTTTTGACTTTTTAGATCACACCCGGCAATGCTCAAGGATTATTCTTTCTTTCTTCCTTTCTTCCTTTCTTCCTTTCTTTCTTTCTTTCTTTCTCTCTCTCTCTTTCTTTCTTTCTTCCTTCCTTCCTTCCTTTCTTTCTTTCTCTCTTTCTTTCTTCCTTCCTTTCTTTCTTTCTTTCTTTTTCTTTCTTTCTCTCTCTCTTTCTTTTTTGCTGGAAATTATATTTATTTTATTTATTTATTCTTTTTTAATTTTCTTTTTTTTACATTTTTATGTATTCATTCATTTATTTATACAAAGCTGTTCATGATTGGATTTCAGCCATAAGTGTTCCAACACCCATCTCTCCACCAGTGCACATTTCCCAGCACCAGTGTCCCTAGATTCCCCCCCTCACCCCCATCCAGCCCGCCTCTATGGCAGCACTTTTCCTCTCTCTCTCTCCTATTGGGCACTGTGGTTTGCAATATTGACACTGAAAGATTACCCAGAATAACCCTTACCTACTTTTTTTGTGGGGGGGCCTTTTGGGTCACACCCGGTGATGCTCAGGGATTACTCCTGGCCCTGCATGCAGAAATTATTCCTGGTGGTGCTCAGGGGACCCTATAGGATGCTGGGAATCGAACCTGGGTCGGCCGCGTGCAAGGCAAATGCCCTACCCGCTGTGCTATCACTCTAGCCCCCCCTTACCTACTTTTAACCCTTGGTTCTTGTCCAGCGTGATCATCCCCAGCTTTATTGTCATAGCGGTCTCTTCTCTATCTTACCTACCCTCAGCCATGCACACACTTGTGGTTAGTTCCAACCACTGACCAGTCCTCCTAACCCCAGGGGTAACTCTTGGCTCTGCACTCATGTAACAGGAACAAGTCCTGTTACATCTCTCTTCAACAATGTCCCGTTCTCTTTTTTCTTTTTTCTTTTTCTTTTGGCCTTTGGACCACACCTGGCGAAGTTCAGGGCTTATTCCTGGCTTTGCACTCAAGAACTATTCCTGGTGCTGCATGGGGGACCCTATGTGATGCTGGGGATTGAACCTGGGTCGCCCGCGTGCAAGGCAAACGCCCTCCCCACTGTGCTATCGCCCCAGTCCCTCTCTCCCCTTTTCCAGACTGTTCTCTGTTGCCGTTTGCAATGATTTTTCTCTTGGTTCCAAGTCTTCTTCAGTCCAAATCAGACGGTCTATCTCCCCTGCATGCACCCATCCCTTCCTATCCCAAAATCCAGTTCCCATCTTCTTGCTCTGTCTTTAACCTTTGCCCTGCCTCTGTCTTTGAGGAAGCAGAAGCCCAACACCAGAGGCCCCAAAACTCTACTGAAAAGCCTGTAAATTCTCCAGGGAAAAGATTTCACATCTGAAGAAGCACAAACATGATGGCCTCTCAGTGTCTGTGCTGCAAGCCATAATGCCCCAAAGTAGAGAGAGAGAGTATGGGGAATATTGTCTGCCATGGAGGCAGGGGGAGGGCAGGAAGAGGGGGGTATACCCAGGACATCAGTAGTGGGGAATGTGCACTGGTGGAGGGATGGGTGTTCGATCATTGTGAGATTGTAACCCAAACATGAAAGCTTGTAACTATCTCACGGTGAGTCAATAAAATTTTTAAAAATTAAAAAATTTTTTTTTAAAAAGTCCTATGAGCGGGGCTGGAGTGATAGCATAGCGGGTAGGGCGTTTGCCTTGCACGCGGCCGACCCGGGTTCAAATCCCAGCATCCCATATGGTCCCCTGAGCACCGCCAGGAGTAATCCCTGAGTGCAGAGCCAGGACTAACCCCTGTGCATCGCCAGGTGTGACCCAAAAAACCAAAAAAAAAAAAAAAAAGTCCTATGAGCCAATTGAACCTGAACCTCCCTGCTCTTACTATCCCTTCAGTAATTTTCCTAGACTCTCCCCCCACACTCTGCTTATTTGTTCTAAATTGCCAGGAGTCTTTGCTGTACGTAGGCCACTCTCTCTCCTCTAATTCTGTAGTCCTGATACCTATCCCAGTGCTCCTGAATAAAGAGTCGGAATCAGTTCTCTCTTGCCCGGTTAAGAGGGAAGGTGAGGACCTTAAAGAGACCAAACAAGTGGTTGCGAGGGCTGAGTTCTCACAAACAGCAGCAGTGATCTTTACTTCAAGCGGCCTTTTATACATTCCTCTCAGGAACTTGGCAAGTAAAATTATTCACGGTTATTACAACAAGGCACATTTCTTTGATCATAACCAAAATAGGAAACATAATATAATGGGGGACAATTTGTTTCTGAAATCATAACTGGAAATAAGAACAAAGGCCACTGAAAAACAATCTGATCATTCCTCTATCCTCTAATAATTTATAAAAGATGCGATTTCCTGCAGTCCCCGCTAAATCATAATACATCTGTTTCTTATTAACTTCTCTGCAGGCTGGAGATGTTAAACTATTAACTTCTCTACAGGGTTGGGTTGGCGATACAATAAGTTATCTACGTACTAGGGTTGGTGGGACTGGGGGCCATGCCAAGTATTCTTGGCCCTCTGTGTGAGGCAGCTCCCAGGGCTATGTCCAGATAAGGACCCTGCCTGCACAGGCAGCTGCCCGCATCTCCCCATTTTTATTTTATTAAATCTGCGGTAATTTCCTTTTTTTTAATTTTTTAAAATTTATTTATTTTTTAATTAGTGAATCACTGTGAGGGTACAATTACAGATTTATACATTTTCGTGCTCATGTTTCCCTCATCCAAAGTTCGAGAACCCATCCCTTCACCAGTGCCCATTCTCCACCACAAATAAACCCAGCATCCCTCCCACCCACCCCCAATCCCATCTCCCTCCCACACCCCACCCTGCCACTGTGGCAGGGTATTCCCTTTTATTCTCTCTCTCTAATTAGGTGTTGTGGTTTGCAATAAAGGTGTTGAGTGGCCATTGTGTTCAGTCTCTAGTCTACATTCAGCACTCATCACCCTTCCCCCGCATGGCCTCCAACCACATTTTATTTGGTGTTCCCTTCTCTATCTGAGTTGAATCGGCGGTAATTTTTGTAGCTCATTATAACGCCAGAGGGCTCTCATTTGCAGGATGTTCTTCATCAATCTTCTAAATAAACAGGGCAATAATGCAAGTAAAAGAGGACAAGAAACAGTGCTACCACAAATCCAATAACACCATAAGCACGTTTAAACAAATTTTCAGGTTTAAAATAGGAAGAAAGGCGTTTCAAAAACTTGGTAGGATTAACGCTCAATTCGGCAACCTTAGATGCCTGTTGTATATTTCCAATTTCCTGATGTAGGTTTAAAAGATCCAAACTTTCACTGGCATCATGCCAAAGCCCTGTAACATGTTTCTTAACCCATGGATATTCCCATGGATATATGGTCTCATTTTATTTCATATTAGTCACACAAATTCAAGTAAAATTATAATGACGTCGTAACTTGGATTGAGCCCTTAAACTTTGTCCTTCATTTCTTATGCTTTTAACCACATCCATTTTTTTAATTAAAAGCATTTAATTTCTCATCCATTTTTTGATCAATAATTTCTCGCAAATTTAAGGCAATACTAACATTTCGGGATAATGCGTTAACCACATGAGCAGTCTGAATAGAATGTGGTGAAGCAAAGCCTGCAGTTGTGGCAGTGGTAATAATATGATTAAAGCCAATAGTCCTGCTATAATCAATTCCACTACGCTTTTTGGCCTAATTAATTCATATACCTCCAGAGAGTCTCTTGCCCACATGCCTGGCTGTCTTCCCCGGGGACTCTCGAAGGGGATGAGCTCCAGCTTCCCTCCCCGCCCCGAGCAGAGCTCCCGGTCGCCGAAGACCACCGGAATCTAGCCACAGCCATGCTCAAGGCCCCTCTCCACACGTTCGGACAGGCCTCACCCATGAAGGTACCAGCAGAGGAACCCAGGTGTGTGTAATCCCATCAACAGCCAACATCCAGAGACTTAAAAGCAAGCTCCCAGAAGCGATATCTTGTGGCCTACTTCTCCCTCTGGGAGAAACTGGCAAGCTTCTGAGAGTTCCCTGCCCACATAGGACAGCCTTGCAAGCTCCCCATGGTGTATTCATATGCTAAATCCAGTAACAAGCTGGATCCCATTCCCCTGACCCTGACAGAGCCTCCAGTGCGACATCGACATCGTTGGGAGGGCCGAGTCGAGATGGACTTCTAAGATCTCAGGGAAAGGACGAATGGAGAGGTTCCTGAGCCCGCTCGAGAAATCGATGATTAACGGGATTTCGTGATCGTGATCGTGACCTCTTGTAATATAACTAAGGATTCTTCTTCAGTCCAATCACCAGTAATATTAGTAGGAATTAACAAAAAGGAAGGTTGTTTAACAACAAAATACCTGTTTCCCATCACCAACATACATAATACAATTCGTAATTGTGAGTTCACAAAGTAAACCTCAGGGACTGCAGCTGCGATGCATGTTGCGTTGGGTGGCCTTGTCCCAGCCTCCCCACTTCCCCAGGGCTCCCCAGCAGAGAGACAGAGAAACGGGGACCACAGCCTGATGGTGAAAATGGCCCCTTTAATGCACCTATAGAACATCTGAGGGGGGGTTGAGCTAAGGGCAGGTGTGATTGGTCATTTACATGGATAAACATTTGGCAGAGGAAATTCTCTTGGGGAGATCAACTCAAAGAGACACTCTGTCTCCCAGGGACATCTACCTTGTTTTTATCTTTCCCTCTAATTGTATAAGTTATCCATACTTGCAGTTTTTTGGATAAACACAGTAATAGACAAAGATCCCAACACTTAATTCTCTGGGCTGAGAGCAAGTAAGGCTTTTAACACTCAGTTCTCCAGACTCTGAGAACAAACAAGGCTTTTACCGTAAATCCCAGACTAAGTCCTCAGGCCAGTTCAGCTTGTCCTTCCCCATCGGGGTCCTGTCTCTTAAGTTGTAACAGTTTGCATCAAGACCATGAATTTATGCTTTCTAGAATGTCCCATTTCGATGCAGGAGTCAGGGTGCATCCCAGTCCCATGGAGGGAGATTTTCTTTCACCATCCGTTGTGATTCTCTTGCCTTATGAGAAAGAAAACAAGATGGGTGACTTTCAGGCACATTTCTGGGAAGCCCAGAGCATTTATTAACGGCCCTGCCAGAGGCCTGACTGAAAAGACAAAGAAGAGACACCCCCCCCACCCCCAGGTCAGAGTAACTAGGGTGGCAGCACCTCATCCCTGAGATCCTCACCGGGCCACAATAACTCCTCCAGGAACATGCAGAGAAGGACTGGATATTTGCCCAATAACTCTTGGAGTGTTGCCTTGGATATGCTTGATTCAGAAAAATAAACCAAACAAATATTTAACTGATTGGTTGTTTGGTTGTTTGGTTGTTTGGTTGGTTGGTTGTTTGGTTGTTTGGTTGGTTGTTTGGTTGTTTGGTTGGTTGTTTGGTTGGTTGTTTGGTTGTTTGGTTGTTTGGTTGTTTGGTTGTTTGGTTGGTTGGTTGGTTGGTTGGTTGTTGGGTGGGTGGTTGTTTGGTTGGTTGGTTGGTTGTTTGGTTGGTTGATTGGTTGGTTGGTTGGTTAGTTGGTTAGTTGCAGGGTCACACCCAGCAGTGCTTAGGGCTGACTCCCGTCTCTGTACTGGGTTGCTGGATTATTCCTGGTGGACTCTGGGCACCATATGCGGTGGTAGAGATTAAATTGGGCTGTCCACGTGCGAGGCAAGTGCCCTACCCACTGTACTACTATGTCTCCAGCCCCCAAACACAGATGTTATACACCATGCCAGAGGTCGGAAATCTCAGAAGGGGGCAGCGGGCCTCACCCTAGATGATCCCCCACCTTCCAGCAGGGAGACTCAGGGACCCCCTCCACACAGCTCTGTCCACCCCTCTACGTGCACATCCCAGAGAAGTGCCTGAGCCCCTCCCTCCTCTGGGTGAAGGCACCTCCTGGGCCAGGGCCAGCCAGGAGCAAACTCAGAGCCCCTGCGGCTCCAGCTCATTCCCTCTCAGCTCCCTCCCCCAGCACCTGAGTCTCCCAGCCTCCTGGGCTCTGCGGACGCCAGTGTCAGGGCGTTCAGGGCTGGTCGGCCTCATGCACGGCCTGACCCTCCTCTGTTCTGAACACTGTCTGCTGTGATGCGCGACCACACTCAAAGGGAGTCACTTCTCCAGGGACCTGTGCAGGCGCCCACACTCGGGTGGGTGTCTGGGGTCTCAGGGACAACTTGGTCCCTGAGTCTCGACAGAAATCCTTTGTCCCTTCAGCCTGGGCAGCAGGGCCCAGAGGTCCAGGGGACCAGAGCACAGCGGGGAGAGGTTCAGACTCCCCCCACTCTCTTCCTCCTCCTCCTGTACCCTGTCCAGATCCCCAAAGGGAGGAGCCCCCCAACATCCGCCTGCCTTCTGGGGTCACTTCAGCATATCTGAGGATTCCGTTGATTTGGGGTAGAAATTTAATCTATCTGAGCAGCCCCACCACCACCACCCCCTCACCCTCTGTTTCTATTTCTGGGGAAGACAGCTGGGCGGAAACCCGGCTGGGCGCTGCTTCGTGTGTGGGTGAGCCGCTGGGAGGTCAGCAGGTGGTGAGGAGGAGGGTGAGAAGATCAGGGGTTCTTGCTCTCCTCGGCAGCTTCTCCAGGGGTCCTCCATCTCCACTGGGATGGGGTCCAGATCTCGTCAGAGCAGCCCCGGGTCCAAGCCTTGTGGCTGAACACAGACACGGACACCCACCAGGCAGATCCTGCCGAAATTGAAAGCAAAAGCGAAACACACACACACACACAAACACAAACACATACACACGTGTAGTCAGCTGCTTACAGACCACAGCAGGGCACTTCCTACGCTCTGTGCAGAGCCCCTGACAAGAGCCCCCCAGACCATATTCTCTCCAGCCCCTCTCAGCTCAGTCTGACCACAGAGGGGGGAAGGCAGGGGGTTCAGGCGAGAGGAATAGCAGGGAGAGACTGTGGACATCTCTGCATCACTCCCCTAGCCCGACCCCCACCTCTCTCCACCCCGCTCTGCATCCATCTCAGCACTTGACTCAGTCCCCGGAATATTCCAGAGACTCTAAGTAAATAAGTAACATTCCTGAAACTCTTTTTTTTGTTTTTGTTTTTGCTTTTTGGGTCACACCCAGCAATGCTTAGAGGTTACTCCTGGCTCTGTGCTCAGGAATTGCTCCTGGAAGTGCTCGGGGGACCATATGGGATGCTGGCAATTGAACCTGGGTCGGCTGCGTTCAAGGCAAATGCCCTACCCGCTGTACAATCGCTACAGCCCCCATTCCTGAAACTCTAAATAAATAAATGAATGACATTCCAGAGACTCTAAATAAATAAAAGAATGAATGAATAAATAACATTCCAGAGACTTTCTGAACCTGGGTGGTGTCACTGCATGACCAAGTAGCTTCAAGAATGTGCTGGACCCGGTTCTGTTGCAGAGAAATCTGCTTCTCCCCCTTGGAGAAATCGTGCTCATCCCACATCTGGTATCAACTCCTCCGAGAAGCCCTCCAACATTTTTCCTGCAGAGTCCATGGTTCCCTGCTCCATGGGAGAGGGGGACTGAGTGCTCAGCCCCCCACTGTATCCACGGTTCCCCACTTTTTTTTTTTGCTTTTTCAGTCACACCCAGTGATGCACAAGGATTACTCCTGGCTCTGGACTCAGAAATCACTCCTGGCATTGCTCGGAGGACCCTATGGGATGCCAAGGATTGAACCTGAGTTGGCCACATGCAAGGTAAATGTCATACCTGCTGTACTGTACTATCATTCTGGCCCCTGAGTCGCTCTCTTGATCTTCTCTCTCTCTCTCTCTCTCCCCATCTCTCTCTCTCTCTCCCCATCTCTCTCTGTCTCTGTCTATCTTTCTGTCTCTCTCCCTCTCTGTCTCTGTCTCTATCTTTCTGTCTGTCTGTCTCCCTCTCTGTCTCTGTCTCTGTCTGTTTTTCTGTCTGTCTCTCTCCTCTGTCTCTCTCTCTCTCTCTCTCTCTCTCTCTCT
The DNA here is from genome assembly GCF_027595985.1 of Sorex araneus. Lineage (NCBI taxonomy): Eukaryota > Metazoa > Chordata > Mammalia > Eulipotyphla > Soricidae > Sorex > Sorex araneus. The sequence goes on from NC_073307.1 coordinate 93,523,325, forward strand.
CTCTCTCTCTCTCTCTCTCTCTCTCTCTCTCTCTCTCTCTCTCTCTCTCTCTCTCTCTCTCTCTCTCTCTCTCTCTCTCCCTGGTGCAGGGTCCAGGCAGAGCAGCACATCGGCTGACATCTAACCTCGCTTATCTCTACCCAAAAGCACATCTTTGTCTCCCTCTACTGAGGACCCAAGGTCACTGCCATGCCAAGTCAGAGGGTCATGGACACAGAAATGAGTCTGGATGCCGCGGTTCCTCCCTGGACACAGGCGGCTTGGTGGGCACTGACCTGGAACGCCCCTCCACTCCCGCCTCATCTCCGTCAGCTCTCAGCATCTCTGCTCCTTTGATGGATACAATGCCCCCAGGAAGGATCTGGGATGTGAGTCCCGCTTGGGGCCTGCTGGGAGATTCCCCAAGCCTGGCCCTGACAGAAGGTTGTTTCATATGCGAGTGTCCGAGGGACAGATCCTGCCAGGCTTTCGGGGGGACAGAAAAGCATTGCTCTTGATTTTCTTTGGTGGCCCACGTCTGTAAAAAACTAAGGCACGCCGAGGGGCGTGTGCACTCGCAGGCTCTCCGGGCAGCTCTGTCTCACCACCCGCGTTCGGTGCTCTGGAACCGCTGTGTGTGGGCTGGATCGGGACGGCCGTTAGCCAAGGACAGGCAAAGGAAGAACGAGGACCAAGCTGGTTGCTGATTAGTTACCGTTTATTCGATCTTCCATCTTTCTCATCTCCCGCACTCCCGGTTCCGGCCTCTCTCTCCATCTGCTGCAGCCTCTCGATTCTCGCTTCTCTCATCTCTCCCCCTACTTGTCTCTCCCACCTTGCCCTCTAGGCTACACCCAGCCAAGTAGCAAAATCAACATAAGAAAGCCCTTCCTGAGGGCAGGGCATTCCAAAGCCCTTCCTGACTCTTAAGGCTTTTTTTTTTCTTTTCCTTAGTCCAAACACTTACTAACATCTTAATACTAGTTATTTCTATATGGACATAGCAAGAGACACATTGAGGCTTGCAAGGCAGCTCTCCTGGCAACATCTTGCCACAGGCTCAGACCACAGCACTCAGGCCAGATTAATCATTCCTCACCCTAGCAGGGTCCAAATCTAGTTATCACTGTTTGGATCATGAGAACATTTGTCCATGACCAAGCTCTTAACTTATAGTTAAGCATTAGGCACTTTGGCCAGGCCCATCTCGATGCCAGGGTAGCATACAACTCACCGCTTGCCTTGGGTCCGTCTCGTCCCTCATCGGGACCCTGCTTTTGGGGGTGCTAGGAAGTAAGGGCAGCTGAGGCTTAGGTCGAGAGAACAGATTCCCAGGAGGAAAATATCTTGTAGAGTCAAATGACTCCCAGGTTACAAAAGATAACATTTGCCAAGTCTTCCTGTGTCCATACAAAAAGGACATGCTCTGAATAAACTATGCAAAGGACTCAAGGAGAAGAGAAAAACAATATTTGCAAGTCAACAGAACACTAAGAAAAAAACTACAAATAAACAAAGAGGAATGGGAGCACCATAATGGGAGTAACCCAATAAACCTAAACTACCTGAGGCTATGTTATCCTACACACGTCCATGGGTGCTTCTCTTTCTGGCTCTGCATTCTGGGTCCCTGATGGTGGTGCTGGAGGGACCCTAGGCAGGGCTGGGGATTGCATTGCCATGTGCAAGGTTTTCGCTGGAAACCAATAAGACCGTGGTAACAGGTTGAACTAATGGAAATGTCCCAGCTCTTTCACCAGCTGTCACAGAGTGCTCATGTGAGGATACAGAATGAACCCCAAACCTTTTTCATTCTGTTGGTATTAGTCTGGCTTAACCCTTGGACTGGGCTGGAGTGATAGCACAGCGGGTAGGGTGTTTGCCTTGCATGCAGCTGACCTGGGTTCAATTCCTCCTCCCCTCTCAGATTTCCCAGCAAGCTACCGAGAGTATCTCGCCTGCTCAGCAGAGCCTGGCAAGCTACCCATGGCATATTCAATATGCCAAAAATCAGTAACAACTAGTCTCACAATGGAGACGTTACTGGTGCCCACTCGAGCAAATCGATGAGCAATGGGATGACAGTGATACAGTGATACTGTGAACCCCTGGACTATCTCGTGGGCCCAAGAAGGCATATTCTGACATAAGCACCTCAACACTGGACATGCCATGGACATGCCATTCGGCCCTGTGCCAGGCTGTTTCATTCAGGGCAACCCAGGGGGGGGGGAGGACAGGTGAGTTTCCCTCCCTGCCCCAAGGAGCCAGCCCGGGCAGCTGAAAACTTCCAGAACTCAGCCCCCGCCATGCTCCCGGCTGCTCTCCACACACTCAGGCCGAGCCTCACCCATGAGTGAACCTATATCTGGACATCTCATACCTCACACCAGTGATATCCTAAGAGTAGCACACCACGTTTGATGGGGTTTAAAGTAGAAGGCAATCAATCGTAGAGGGAAATATATTTCTCCCGTGTCACCTTTTTTTTTTATCACTTTCTCACTCTGAATTCTTCCTTCCCTCCTTTCTTCTACCATCCAGTCTAGTAGAAGACTCCTACAGTTCCTGCTTCACAGGTACGTACATGTCTGTCTGTCTTCTTGTCTTTTATGTCCCTGGAGCCTGCAAGTCAGTGCCTGGCTTATGATTATTGTTGACCTTTATGTCGAATAAGGTTGAGACCTTACTTTTCCATGGTCCAACCTACTCTATTCATTGGTCTCTCTTTTCACTTAAAAACAGTGTTCAGGGGCTGGAGTGATAGCACAGTGGGTAGGGCGTTTGCCTTGCATGCGGCCGATCCGGGTACAAATCCCAGCATCCCATATGGTCCCCTGAGCACCGCCAGGGGTGGTCCTGAGTGCATGATCCAGGAGTAACCCCTGTGCATTGCTGGGTGTGACCCAAAAAGCAAAAAAAAAAAAACAGTGTTCAACAAGATGCCTACTTAATACCTCTGTAGCAAACCACAACACCCAATAAGAGAGTGAGCAAATGGGAATGGCCTGCCACAGAGGCAGGGTGGGGTGAAGGGGACAGGGTGGGGTGGTGGGAGGGATACTGGAACCATTGGCGGTGGAAAATGGACACTGGTGGAGGGATGGGCACTCGATCATTGTATGACTAAAACATAAGCATGAAAACCTGTAAGTCTGTAACTTTGTCTCACTGTGATTCACTAACAAAATAAAATAAAAGAAAAAGAAAAAAAAAAACAGTGTTCAAACAGTGCTTAAAAATCTGGTTAACCAGGGGCTGGAGCCATAGCACAGCGGGGAGGGCGTTTGCCTTGCATGCGGCCGACCCGGGTTCTAATCCCAGCATCCCATATGGTCCCCTGAGCACCGCCAGGGGTAATTCCTGAGTGAAGAGCAAGGAGTAACCCCTGTGCATCGCTGGGTGTGACCCAAAAACCAAAACCAAAAAAAAAAAAAATCTGGTTAACCTTGTTGATGAATTAGTTGCTTTGGGCAGGAAGGTAGAGCAGCAGTTAAAATGCACGCCTAGGGGCTGGAGCGATAGCACAGTGGGTAGGGCGTTTGCCTTGCACGCGGCCGACCCGGGTTCGATTCCCAGCATCCTATATGTCCCCTGAGCACCGCCCCGGATAATTCCTGAGTGCAGAGCCAGGAGTAACCCCTGTGCAGAGCCAGGTGTGACCCAAAAAAAGCAAATAAATAAATAAATAAATAATAAAATAAAATGCACGCCTAGTGTGTGCCCAAACTTAAATCCCATACCACATAGGTCCCCTAAGCATTACCGAGTGCAGCCCAGGAGACTCCAGCACCACTGAGTTGCCGGGTAATTCCGGGCACTATCAGGCTCAAGCAGCATTGCTCTCTTGTGCCCCTGCATTGAGCCAACATCTTTTGATGGAAAATTGGGGGCCCTCGGGACTCTTTACAATAGCACCCCAGGGTCATTTCTACAGCTATTCTATGGGTGGAAATAGTCACAAGTCTGCCCAGGCCTTACAAGAGGGCCAGAGATTCCACCTCTCCTTGGGATAAATTAGTGTCCCTGGTACAAGTTGTCAACGTCAAACTGATCTCAGCTTCCATTTTCGCTTCTTTCCAATACATTTTCCGTGTACCTTTCAAAGTGATCCTACTTGCAAAAAAAATACATCAAATTATTTTCTTTCTCTTGAAAGCCATCAATGATTTTTTTAGTACATGCAGAATAACACCCTAAGTTCTAGGCCTTCTTGACCTCGTCTAGTAATCACTCCTTCTTTGATCCTTCATACTGCTCTAGATGCTTGCTTCTTCTCGTCTAAGTCATGGTTTTGCTCTTGCTCTTTTTCTGTCTGAAATACTCTTCCCTGGCATATTTTTTTTTCCTTAAGGCTTTTTATCAATCCATCAAGACTTGGCTCTTGTGACGTCATTACTGTAACTGAAGTGACCTTTATTCACTACAGTGACTTTTTTATTAACTTCCTCATCATCCTATTTATTTTCCTCAGCACTCATTAAAATGTATAAAGCTTACTTAAAAATAAATAAAATAAAATAAAATAGATAAGATTTGCTTTTCCTGCTCTAGTTCTTTGGCTAAAGACCTTCCATGGTCTTTAGCCACGCTCTTATGTTTATTCAGTACTAGCTGTAACTAACCAAAATAAGTTTTCTTAATGAATTTCCTAATCGCATTCTTTTCCTTTAAGTTGTGTTCAAAATTCCATGAAGACAGAAAACATCTTTGTACCCTGTAAATGCTTTAATTGTAAAAATACAAGATTTCATCAAAGTAGAATCTTTTCATCAGATCCTGGTTCCATAGTTGTTTCCAGAATTTTCCCTGATCCTGGAAAAATGTTCTTTTGGTAACTACTTACCTCAGACATAGCTTGTCACTCCTGCTATTTTAAGTCAGTGTAATGTTTTTGAGAGTCCTTCGACCCTCCCAGATATTAGTGAAATAATTAGCATAGGACTGGAGCGATAGCACAGTGGGTAGGGCATTTGCCTTGCACGCGGCCGACCCAGGTTCGATTCCTCCGTCCCTCTTGGAGAGCCCGGCAAGCTACCAAGAGTATCCCACCCTCATGGCAGAGCCTGGCAAGCTACCCGTGGCATATTTGATACGCCAAAAAAATGTAACAACAAGTCTCACAGTGGAGATGTTACTGGTGCCCGTTCAAGCAAGTCGATGAACAACAGGATGACAGTGCTACAGTGCTACAGACATATATACATATAAGCACACAAGCCTCAACCTTTAACGACATGTTAGTGATCTCTGATAGAAGGGCTTAATGGCCCCTGGGTGAAATACAACAATCTTCATGCACTTTCCTCTAAGGAAACTTTTTGGATCATTTTCAGCGGTTTATTCATAGCAAACAATACAAAATAAGTTATTTTGGTTCTGCTTTGGGGCAGAGGCTGGGGTTCAGAATGCAAACATCCAAAATATGGTGGTGGGAAGGTGCAATGGTGGTGGAATTGGTGTTCAAATATTAAATGTGATCAAATATTTTTTTAAAAAAGGGAGGGTGTTTGCCTTGCACATGGCCGACCCAGGTTCAATCCCCAGCATCCCATATGGTCCCCTGAGCATCACCAGGAGAAATTCCTAAGTGCAGAGCCAGGAGTAACCCCTGAGCAACACTGGGTGTGACTCAAAAAAGAAAAAAATAATAATTAATTAATTAAAAAATAAAGGATCTCACACTTGAGTTATCTCTTTTTTTTAATAAGAATTTTATTTTATTGAATCACCATATGGAAAATTACAATGCTTTCAGGCTTAAGTCTTATTCATACAATGCTGAAACAACCATCCCTTCACCAGTGCCCATATCCCACCACCAAAAAAAAAAAAACACAGTACACCTCCCATCCTGCCCACCCCCGCATCCCCCCCACCCCGCCTTGTAACTGATAATTTTCACTTTACTTTCCATTTACTTTGGTTACATTCAATATTTCAACACAAACCTCACCATTATTGTTAGGAGCACCCCACTAGAGTCAGAGCTGTTGTGAAGAGAAATGAGGTTTTGGATTTCTGTACTTTAACAACTAAGTCCAGGGAGATTTCTTCCGGATATTGGATCAATGCAAGCTTATAAACCCCATCTGTGGTCGTCATAATATGGCGGTCCCCACGCCCTTCATCCCCGGAAAGGGAGAGGCGAGAGAGAGAAATACCTTTCCCCTCCTGGGTGGGCATGGGGTCGAGGCTTAGTTCTCAGGCTGGAGACATTCTGCAAGTAGCTGCCCATGTCGAAATTGTTTCAGCTGGGTCTAGATTCATGCTCGTGCAGCTGCGGAGGGGCCACACACGCGTGCGGCCCCCGGGATCACATCTCGGCAGCGGCAGGAGCTCGAGTTATCTCTTATCATCGTCCTGTAATGGGACAGATCTGATGGGATCTGAGATGAGGGAAGGAAAAGGCCCCAGCCAGCACCTCTGAGAGAGCCAGGGCTCAAGTCTTTCCTTGACCTTTGACATTGAACACTTGTGACTGCCTGTCCTCGAAGCAAGTGATTTATTGGTCATGGTTTCTATAACCTCTCTTCCCTTTGGTTCGTCTCTTGTTGGATCGCCCGCTGGCACTGCTTCCGAGCCATCTGGACAATGCCACACTGTTAATTAAAACATCTGGGGGATTCTCCTGGAGGGGAGACTAACACAGTTTGGAGTCACACTCCAGGGATGGCAAAGGGCAGTATCAAAAGGGGTGTAGTTTCCTCATAATTTGTAAATTGCCGCCCCTCTATTACAAGCAGTTCGGCTTGGCTGTAGGTCTATTTTCCTTCCTCGCTAGGAGGTTATGTGAACTGACTTTCACCCATTTGCCTCGACTCCCCAGGGATACTCACAATTCCCCCATGCTTGTGCTAAACGTCTCCTTTGTCCTGTATTGCATTGCTCCCCATTCTATTCATGTCTCCCCACTCTAGCGGTTCTTCATTTCCTATATTAACTCTGTTTAATCTTAAATCAAGGTTGTTGTGATTGTTATCGTCTGCCAAGCTGTCTGCAACCCAATCTCGGTCGATCAGCTGGGAACGTCTGTCGCTCCGAACACACCAAGAGACCTGGTCGCTGCGGTTACTGCAGCATAGTGACAAATAGTCTCTTTAGTCACGTGATTTTTGCTGGAAACCAATATGACCATGGTGACGGGTTGGACTAAATGTCCTTGCTGTTATGAAAGATGAAATCATAATATTTGCTTATAAGTGGACGGTCATGGAGAGTATCCTGCTAAGTGAAATGAGTCAGAATGAGAGGGACAGACAGAATGACTGCACTCATTTGTGGAATACAAAATGACATAACATGAGACGGACACCCAAGGATAGTAGACACAAGGGCCAGTAAGATTGCCCCATGATTGAGAGCCTGCCTCATGAGCTGAGGGGAGAAGGCAGATGGAATAGAGAAGGGATCACTAAGTCAAGGATGGTTGGAGGGATCGCTCTGGACGGGAGATGTGTGCTGAAAGTAGATAAAGGACCAAATGTGATGGCCTCTCAGTATCTCTATTGCAAACCATAAGACCTCAAAGAAGAGAGAGAGTATGGGGAAAATTGTCTGCCATAGAGGCAGGGGGAGGGTTGGAAATGGTGGTGCGTAATACTGGGAGCATTGGTGGTAGAGAATATGCACTGGTGGAGGGATGGATGTTTGATCATTGTATGACTGACACTCAAACATGAAAGTTTTGTAACTGTATTGCACGGTGATTCAATTAAAAAAGCAAAAAAGTCCCTGTGCTGAGACCAGCTGTCACAGAATCCTGGGTAAGGATGCAGAACGAACCCCAAGCCGTTTTCATTTGATTGGTTTTAGTTTGGATGTTTGAAGGAAAGTGCTCAGCCCTCCCTGGCTGACACTGCTGAGCTCGACCAAGGACATCAGCAGTCAGGGTCTGAGGACCATTAGGCTCCAGGTCTCCCTAGGTGGGGGACAGTCCATGTGAGCTGCTAGACTCGGACCCTTTACCTGCCCTTTCTGGAAGTGTGGGGCGTCTGTACCATCAGCCCAATGAAGTCAAGCCTAATTGCTGGGTGCTGGGTCACCCCCAGCAGTGCTCAAAGCCTCTTGGGTCACCCAGGCAGTGTTCAGGACCTCGAGGGTTACAGCTAGTGATGCTCGGGACTCCGGTGCCCCAAACCCTGTTCTAATCCCCAGCCCCTGGGAACAGACCTTCAGCATCTGATGGGCAGCATCCACTGGAGGACCAGCCAGTGTGAACATTGCCCCTCAGCTCCTGTGTCGGGCCTCTTCAGACTCTGCCAAATGAGCTGAAACCTTCATCTAAGAGGATCTAAAACTCAAGTGGCGATAAGGAGGGAAACGGCATGACGCCAACCATCAGGAAAGGTGGCCAGGATGGACACAGCCTCAGAAGACCCGCACTTGCTCCAGCCAGCTGCCTGTGTTCACCTTGACATGCCTCGGAGCCCACATTGTCCAGGAGTTCACATAACTCAGAGCGGTTTCTGGATCTGGGAATTCTCATGTCCTCGTCTCTGGGTCCCACCCTGAGTTTTGAGTCATGGGACCTGTTTGGCATTTACACAATCACGACGACTGTCATCCCATTGCTCATCGATTTGTTCGAGCGGGCACCAGAAATGTCTCTCATTTTGAGACTTATTGTTACTGTTGAGAGATAGCGCAGTGGTAGGGCATTTGCCTTTCACTCGGCTGACCCGTGTTTGATTTCTCTACCCCTCTGAGAGAGCCTGGCAAGCTACCGAGAGTATCGAGAATATCGCACCCGCACAGCAGAGCCTGGCAAGCTACCCATGGCATATTCGATTCGATTTACATAATAAATACCAAATTTATTGGCACACCCAGTAAAACAAAGGATTAACACTCAGTTCATTACAAGTCAAGGGGAGACCAGAGAAAACTGGCCACTTGCTTGTCTCTTGTCTCTATCAGGCAAGAGGAACTAGAACATTCTAAGAACGTTTTGGCAACTCCGTTACCATCTGGTGGAATTACAGCCGTGTGTTGGGATCAGCACTCTCCTCCCCTCCACAATTTCCCCACTCCAGGCCCTGGGGACCACTCCCCACCTCAGCCCTCTGATGGAGCCTTGCCTCCACCGGTACCTTCCGGGGACCCCAGATGACATCAGCCTCAGAGACAGTGCAGTGCTAGAGCAGTGGGAAGCCTTTGAAAGTTGGAACCAGCACCTGACAAGGTCTGAATGTTAAGAGTCTCTTCAGCCCCGTGTGGCGTAGGAGCAGGGCCATGGCCACGAGGATAAACACAGAAAGACACACCTGAAGACCTTGCATGGTCAAGGTGAAGCTTGGGTGTAGCTTGGTGAGAATTTGTTATCTGATTTCTCTCCCTCCCTTCCTCGCTTCCTCCCTCCCCCTCCCTCCCTTCCTTCTCTTCCTCCCTCCCTCCCTCTCTCTCCTTCCCTCCTCCTTGCCCCTCCCTCCATCCCTTCCCTCCTCTCTCTCCTTCCTTCCCTCCCCCTCTTCCTGTCCCTCTATTTATGAATGACTCTCTCACACTTGCAATGAGCCCTTTTGCTCGAAATCAGCTGGAGTGTGTCCCTAAAAAGTATTAGCAGCCCATCATTCACGCAGCCAAGACTCCACCTATCAGCATCTTTATTGAAGCAGTCCGCAGAACAGAAGATGTGGGGAACCAGATAGAATTCAGAAATCAACTTGTCCAGCAATACCCACTCCCATCCCCCACCCCCCAGCCAGTGATGAGGAAATTGAGGTTCTGAAAGTTGGAGGCCCTACACCGCAAACCCCAGGATCTTAATATATCACATTTCTTGACTTGTGCAGTTTTGTAGCTCCTTCTACCTTATTTTCAAACCAATCACTGTTCCCACTCGCCTTTGGGATTTTACTGGACTTTCCTGGCCTCTTTCATGCCCAGAGTCCAATGAGCATTACTGATTTTCCAACGAAAGGAGGACGGAGCTCTGCTGCCCCGCCAGCGTCAAAAAGAACATCAAATCCTACTTAGACTAGAAGCAGTGAATAGTGAACAAAAGAAAAATTTCCTAGCGAGGACCCCTGAAATGTGTGACGAGTGAATCGGTTATTATCAAATTTTCTAACTGTGCTTAAAAAAAAAACAAAAATAAAAAAGCGAAGAGTGAGTTGATACAAAGGCAGAGCTGAGACACCAGGAGGACGTGAAATCCTTCTAGCTGGGCATAAAATCGGGGAAGAGTCAACCTTGCTGCTCCTGTTTTCTCATACCTACCCCTGCAGTTGTCACTCATTTTTTTTAACCTCTTTACTATGCTGCCATTTTCATTGCTTGATCTATTTCTTCATGCCCCACCCTGGTCTTTTTAAGATTTAAAGATTTCATCTCCTTCCCATCCCTAATCCAGACCCCGTATTTCTGCCTTGGCTTTGAACAAAGCCTCCGGCAAATTCTTTCTCTTGCTGGGCTCAGCGACTGAAATGTCAATTCCTTCACCCTGATTTCCACAACCTCGATCCCACCTTCGTTTTCTTTTTAGCAATGTCTCTTCCCACCTCAGCCCCACTCCTGGCCCTGCTCTGGGGCGTCAGGCCCTACTGCAGCCTCTCATACACCTGCTTGAGCTCCTCTAATATCGACTCCAGCACCGGGACCCGCTGCTTCAGTATCTCTGCTGACTTTGGGTTGTTCAGCAAGATCAGTAACTCTTGTGTAAGGCTGTGGATCTCCACCAGGAGGGAGAAGTCTGTGTTGGCCCCAAAGCAGAACCGGTCTCCCTCACTCATTCCCCTTAAAATGCTTCCAAACATGTTCCCTAGCACGTTGTTGCTTTCCGTTGCATTCTCCTCGGCTAATGGACGACATTGAGTACTCCTCACAACACGAATGTGCCTCGCAACACGATTCCTGCTGCTGACAGCAGTGGCTATTCTGTTGGGACTGTTGTTGACAACTCCCAGAAACAACTCGTCTACCTTGAGCCCAGAGGATCCCAGGTGCTTGGCCTCACTTCCTATTGATGACATTTCACCAAATTTCACTTCAGTAGTGATTCCAGTCTTGCCAACTGCTGCAACCCCCAAGCCCAGCCTCGTTGTTGTCAGTGCCAAGCTAACCCCTGTCATTAAGGGATCTAGACCTGTCTGTACAATACACAGGATTCTGTTTGTGAGGCCACTAATGTGGATTATCAGGTCGGGGATGATGGTATCCCTGTGGACCTGCATGGCACTGTCTGTAAGTGCATGGAACTGAGCTATGAGCTTCTCAACTTCCTCTTTAACCTCAGGGTAAGTTTTCAAAAACCTCTCCCTGTACTCCAGCCCATACTGGGGCATCTCTTTGAATTCCACGCCTGTGGCTGTTTTCTGATTCTTCAGACCTTCACGCATCGCCTGTGCTTCCTCCCTGTAAGAAAGAAAGCAGGGAAATGACACGTAGCTCAACTCTCTGGGAAATGGGCAGGATAAGGTCCGCCCAAGCCTAAATCAGAGATTTTACCAGAAATCCAAGTGGAAACTATTGTTCACGGGGAAAGATTTTTTTTTCTATCAACATGAAATACATACTTGATATTGCCGATGTACTATGTAAAACATCCAAATCAGAGAAGGAAGAAGGAAACTTTAGGTAAGATGTTCTTAAGTAGTAGGTGAATAGGTGTTTAGTTAAAGAGTCATCTTGCTCAAGGACAAATCAACACCATGCTCGACGGAGCAGGTGTGGGAGAGCAGAGACTCTGGGTATATATATATTTTTTTATATAGAACAGAGACTCTGGAGGTTGGGAAAAGAAACTGGCTTCAGAGTATTTAGTACATAAAAAGAACACGTTTACCTACAGTTAGATCAGGCCCTTGCCCGAAGGTTGGGGGAAGTTAATTCTGAGTCCCTACAATGTTCAGACTGATCTTAGTGTTTGCCTTTGCCAGAGCCTTTGGGCACTGGACAGAGGGACCGTGGTGCTTGAGACATCACGAATCTCAGGGCAGTCTGAACTCTGGGAGAGGCTGAAGGGATGGGGCAGCCGGAAGGGCACACAGTGTTTAATGAGCCAAATGCAGTAATTCACACACAGTGTGGGTAGAATTAGCTATGCAGTTGGGCAACCAGAATCAGGCCTCCAGTGTCCACTCTGGTTTAGACCTTGACTTCGCCAGTATGCCTCGATGCTGCTAGTTAGCATCTTCCTGCCTTGGGATGATGGCTTTCTCATTACTGAGATGGCGGTGGGGATGCTTTCCAGCTTGCAATCCTCCATGGATTTTTGTCCCACATTGAATACTAGAGAGTGATGCTTCATGAGGCCACGAAAGGGTCATGTCTGAACTCCCCCATCCAGACTCCAAATTTTTTCTAGATTTCATCCTACATCTCTTATGTGACATACACTCTAACTGTGAGTATATCCCTTTTCACTAAGTCTGAATCATTCTAAGTAATCAACCAAAGGGCAGTTTGGAGACCCCCCCCACCCATCCAAAATTTGTAATGGGGATCAAAATTAAATTCTGTCTAGGGGATTGTGCTTCTCCTTCCTGCTGCTCGGCTAACTTTGGCAATCAGAATTCACAAAGGTAGGTCCCTAAGAACAGATAATGGTTTCATTTATGCTGGCTTGATTTACTGTCTCAAGAAGCCATCAGCAGCTCCTGTATATTCCTAGAAGATTTTCAATGTTAACATTACTTGAGCATTACTTAGTTCATCACTCTAAGAACTTTCTTTTTTTAGGGGGGTCACACCTGGCGATGCACAGGGGTTACTCCTGGGTCTGCACTCAGGAATCACTCCTGGCGGTGCTCAGGGGACCATATGGGATGCTGGGAATCGAACCCGGGTTGGCCGCGTGCAAGGCAAATGCCCTACCCGCTGTGCTATCGCTCCAGCCCCTCTAAGAGCTTTCTATGTGTCACTTTACTTTCCTCACACATTGAGTGGAAGGCACTGAGGTAGAGTGTAGGTAAATCCCTTGCACAAGCTCACGGACCTAACCCTTTCATGATTTCCATATCTCTTAATCCCAGTCACTCCCAACAAATGACATAGAGGACTCATTCTTCCTGGATAATAGAGAAGAGACATCCTCCATCCAATCACAGGGCACTTGCCTGGAGGAAGTGAGCCGGAGAGGGGGAAACCTGCCCAGTTGACAAAATGAATGCCACTCTGGGGGCTGCTGGAGGTTACCTGGACAACTCAGTGTCAGTGACAAATTTCTCCCACTCTTCATCTTTACTCAGCAGGCTCTTCAGGTCCTCCTTGTCCAGTGCATTGAGGATATAGTAGATGGCATCCTCTACAAAGTTGCTGCTCTCTAGACGGAAAGAACCAAAGACAAGGTGAGAAGGCTGGGGTGCAGCTTCCCTGGCACTGAGTTCAAGATGCTCCACGTGAATCTTCCTGTGCTGCTGTCAGAGACACCTGGTGTCATGGAACAAAACGCATGTTCCACCACAATCCACATGCTGACTCCTTTCTCACCAACACGACCAGCTCCGATATTTGGAACTGACGGATCAGACTGAGATCTTAGTCAGGAATAAGAGGCAAGGGGCCGGAGCGATAGTACATCAGGGAGGGCGTTTGCCTTGCATATGGCCGACCTGGGTTCAATCCCCAGCATCCCATAGGGTCCCCTGAGCACCGCCAGGAGTAATTCCTGAGCGCAGAGCCAGGAATAACCCCTGAGCACCGCTGGGCATAACCAAAAAAACAATAAATAATTAAATGAATAAATGAATAAATAAATAAATAAGAGGCAATATGGAAGTTGCCGAGATTTTTTTTCAGACCCTGAGCAAGACTGGGTCTTCCAGAGGCCCTCAGAGGGGTGGCGGGTGAGCCCAGTGCCCACCCAAACAGAACCCCAGCAGCCAAAAGCCTTCACGCTCCACAATTGCTGCCATGCTCTGAGTCAGACCCCACTGCTGCGGCAAGCCTCATCCAAAAACTAATCTGTTGAAAACCTCAGGTATGCAGATTTTGTGACTGAAATCTCCAGGCTTACATGGAGTCAGGGATGGGCTACCCATCATCTCCGTGTACGCACATACTTTATTTAAACACCGTCGCTTACAAAGTTATTCATGATGATTTGTTACAGGCGTTTAATATCCCAACACCAATCCCACCACCACCGTCACCATGCCTCCACCATTGTCCCCATTTTCCCCACCACCCCTCAAGCCTGTCCCCAGAGCAGGACCGCAGTGATTTAGTTTCTATTGCTTGTCACCAATAACTTGCCAAGGAAATGATCAAAAATATATTTCTTTGGAATAAAATTAGTGAAAATTGCTGTTATCCCACCATGGACACATTAAGTCCTTGTTTGAGGGTTCCCAATGGAGATGTTGCTGGCGCCTGCTCGAGCAAATCCATGAGCAATGGGATGACAGTGACGAGGGTTTACTAAGCTGTTGTTCCAACTTCCCAGAGTTTTTTATGAGCACCCCTTTTGTTTTTCTCAGAGTTTTCTCATAAGCCCGCCTTCTATTTCCTGATGCCTCTAGGGGTTATCTTAGCCTGGAGGTATGCCCCTGAGTGCCCACGGCAGGAACTGGTCCTGGACAGGAAGTTGCCTTCCTACCTGCATTCATGGCGCCTGCAGATCTCACTGTGTCACCCTCACTCGGTGGTCTTCCTTTAGGTGGGCAGAGCTGAAGCTTCACCCTGAGGAGGAGAGACAGTGAGAGCAGCTGGGCAATCAGGGGGCAACAAGGGGCCAGGTGTGGGCTTCCCCAATGGAAAGTGATGGATGCAAAAATGCTCTTGACATAATGCGTTTCTCTGCCCTGCCAAGACATTCCCCAACTCCTTGCAGTCACTCCCGAGGCCGTTGGAGACACAAGGAGAAGACAGACAGACAGACAGACAAGTGAGAGTTTGAGAAACGATGGGACCAAGCACAGAAGGAGAGATGGGAGCAAGCTGATGGGATCTTGGGAGATGAGTTGGTCTTGTTTCATGCTGACTGATGGCAGCAACTCTGATGAATATCTAGAAAGTTCCAGGCTCCGTCTGTGTTTCCTTAATAGCTACAGCTCTTTCTTCCAGACCTTGCACTATGGTTCCCATGTTAAAAGGAGGCACCATCACCACAAAGTTTAGGGCTTCACCTCATCTTAGGTTCACCCATGTTTTCACAGTAGGGCCAGAGGACTTAAACCAAGTCACTGCAACTAGCTCCTTTCATGTCAAATGACGTCTGCACTTATTCCCCAGTCTCTTTGGAGAAATTTCTTGGTACAGCAACTTCTGAGACTTCTATCCCTGAGGGCCCTGGAATCTCATTCTGGGTGTCCAGCACCACAAGGAAGCCAGAGCTTCCTGTGGTCCTCCCATGACCATTGGAACGAGCACTGTTTCTCATTCTTTAATGATCGCATGAAGGACAATCTCCCTGCATAAGCCTGGGTTCTCATTTGAGATAACTAATCTAAATTCTCTCAAGGAATAGGATGACCAGGTCATGCACTGAGGAAAACCCAGGCTAAATGGTCCATGAGACCACTATCAGGGAAATAGAATTAAAATGATAATGAGATATCACCTCACACAGGTGGGACTGAACCTCTTTCCACAAGATCAGAGGTAGTAAGTTCTGATGGGATGTGAAAGATAAGGAAATCTCACAGTGTGTAAGGGGTTGAAAGTTGGCCCAACCTCTACAGGAATTGTATAGTTTTCCATCCACCATCAAGTCACCAGTTTTACTCCTAGGTATTATCTCAAACCCATAGCGTGGATCAAAAATATAGATGTTTACCTATGTCTCTTGCAGCACTATTTTTTTAAAATTAAATCACCATGTGGAAAGTTACAAAGCTTTCAGGCTTAAGTCTCAGTTAAACAATGCTCGAACTCCCATCCCTTCACCAGTGCACATATTCCACCACCAAGAACTGCGGTAAACCTTCCCCACACACACACCCTGCCCCCAGCCCCCCACCCCGCCTGTGTAGCTGATACATTTCACTTTACTTTCTCTTTACTTTGATTACATACAAACAAAAAAAAATCACTATTATTGTTTGGAGTTCCCCCACCCTGCCCGCCAGAGTCGGACCTGCTGGAAAGGAAGCATTTGATAATTTGTTTTCCATTGCTTGCAGCACTTTTCAAACCAAGCTACAGAAATAACCTGGCACTCAGTGATAGATGAGTCGATAAAGAACATGGGGGCTAGGGCTGGAGCAATAATACACCAGACAAAGCGTTTGCCTTACACATGGCTGACCAAGTTCTATCCCTGGCACATAGATGTTACACAATGGGCCCGAGGTCAGAAATCTCAGAAGGGGACAGCTGGGTTCATCGGGGAATGGGTCTCAAGGGTGGGCCTGCGTGATCCTCCCTCCCAGCAGGGAGACACAATACCCTCAGCTCCTTCCACCCCTTCGTGTGCCCATCCTAGAGCCCCTTACCCCTCTGGGCACCTCCTGGGCCAGGGCCAGGGCCAGCCAGGAGCAAGCTCAGAGCCAGGCCCCCTGTGGTTCCAGCCTGTCCCCTCTCGGCTCCCTGCCCCAGTACCTGAGTCTCCCGGCCTCCTGGGCTCTGCTGACGCCGGTGTCAGGGCGTTCACAGCTGGTCAGCCTCATGCACGGCCTGACCCTCCTCTGTTCTGAATGCTGTCTGCTGTGATGCATGACCACACTCAAAGGGAGTCATGTCCCCCCAGACCTGGGCAGGCGCCCACACTCTGAGACTGGGGTCTCAGAGACAACTTAGTCCCTGAGCCTCAACAGAAATCCTTTGTCCCCTCAGCCTGGGCAGCAGGGCCCGGGGGTCCCAGGAGCCAGATCACATCGGGGAGAGGTTCAGACTCCCCCTACTCTCCTCTTCCTCGTCTGCTGTGTCCAAATTCCCAAAGGGAGGAGCCCCCCAACATCCACCTGCCTTCTGGGGTCACTAGGCTCAGACTCAGGAACTCGGGGTGTGGGGGTGTCCTGCTGATCCCATCTTAGTCCTGACTCTCTCTCTTTATGGCACAGGGGAGGGGCATCGGTCACACAGACCTGGGTTCAAATCCAGTCTCTGCCTCTGCCTCCTGGGCCCTTTCCCTCACCCCCCCCCGGGGTTCATGTCCACAAACAGTCACCACTGTCCTGCTCTTAGAGCAAGTGGCAGGTAGTTAGGGCAGGCATTCTGGAAATGAACCTCCAGTAGCCCAACATCTAGAAGACGAACTTCATGCTGAGCTCTTCAGAAATGGAGAAATGAAGGCACCGTCAGAGAAAAGAAGTTTGAAGAGAATCTAAAAGCCATTAAAAGGACCAAGGGCAGCTGAAGAACTTTTACCTGTGACAATGCCTCCAGGCTACATTCAAACCCCAGGTGGGGCCCATTTGGGAAAAGTCCTGCCATAAAACCAACTTCGTGAAGGTATGTGGGGGTGTATTCTCCAGTCTGGAGGTTGCCCCGCGTCTCAGCCAGAGATCTGTACTCTGGGCTTCATTCCCTTCTATGTTCTCTTGCATGCGTACCCCTCTCTCCCCCTGCTTTTGTTTGGGGGCCACGCCCTGTAGTGCTCAGGGCTCAGTGCTCACTCTACACTCAGATCACTCCAAGTGTGCTAAGGGAACACATGGGGTGCCAGAGATCGAACGTGGGTCAACCTCATGCAAGACCAGCATCTTCCCACTCTACTACTTTTCTGTTCCTCTGAGTAAATCTTTTTTTAAAAAAACTTTTTTTTTTTTTTTGCTTTTTGGGTCACACTCAGCGATGCTCAGGGGTTACTCCTGGTTCTTTACTCAGGAATAACTCCTGGTGGTGCTCAGGGGACCATATGGGATGCCGGGGATCGAACCCAGGTTGGCTGCATGCAAGGCAAATGCCCTCCCCGCTGTGCTATCTCTCTGGCCCCCACTCTGAGTAAATCTTTAAAAAAAAAAAAAAACTGTCTTTTTTTCCCTCTCACATTGTCTCTTTTTTTTAAATTTTTTTAAAACATTTTATTAAATCACCATGTGGAAAGTTACAAAGTTCTCAGGTTTATGTCTCAGTTATACAATATTCAAACACCCATCCCTTCACCAATGCCCATATTCCACCACCAAAAACCCCAGTATACCCCCCGCCCCCACCCCCTACCCCCTTCTGTATAACTAATGATTTTCACTTCATTTTTTCTTTACCTTGATTACATTCCATAATTCAACACAAAACTCACTATAGTTGTTGGAGTTTCCACCCAAGAGAGACAGACCTACTACCAAGGAAGAATTTGATAATTAGTTTTCCATTGCTGGAAATGAAGAGATATGTAGCCCCACTACTACAAGTACATAACTCTCTCTCTTTTTTTTTCCTTTTTCCTTTTCCCTTTTTTTTTTTTCCCCTCATCCCCCTTCCCGTGCCTCATAGTATGGTGTACGCCACGCCGCGTCGGCCAGCGTGGGGCTTTTGCTTAGTTCAAAGTCCAGAGAGGTGGCTGCTACATTAATAACCTTCAATATTTCAACAAAAACTTACTGTTATTATTTGGAGTTTCCCCCCCAAGTCAGACCTGTTCAAAAGGAACCGTTTCACATTGCTGACAATTATAAATGTTAAGTTAATTATAAATTATAAAGTTAATTATAAATGTTAATCCAAAAAGGTTTTGGATTTCTGTATAAAGTCCAGGGAAAATTCTGCCAGAAATTACATAGCCCAGCTCACAGTCCCAGTGCATTGCTGTAAGAATTCTCTGGAATGAAAGTCTTTAGGCGCAGAGGGTCCACTTCACGCTCAGCGGCTCCGGATTTATCTGGGCCGAGGGCGTGCCGGTTACGCCCCCTTCCCATGAGTTCCTGGGAGCCCCAAAAGTAAAAACCGAATACCTCTGGGTTTGGAGTCATAGAAGATGGCGCCTGCCACGTGGGTGCCGCCAACCCGCCATTTTCCGTGCAGGAAGACAAGGTGGGGAGGAAAAAAATCCACCCCCTGGCAGCACAGAGTTGTAGCCCAGTTCGCAGTCCCAGTGCATTGCTATTAGATGCAGCGCTGGATGCCCGAATGTGTTAGATCTCTGGAGTCAAAGTCTTTAGGCGCAGAGGGTCCGACATTGTCTCTTTCTTTAAATTATTTTCTGCACGGGAAGGCAAAGCATTCCCAGAAAACTAGGGCAGGGGTGAAGGCTGACTTTCACTTTTCTGTAAAGAGCAGTTCCACGCTCCAGCCTGAGTTCCCATCTCCCCAGGAACTCAGATCATGATTCTCCCCACTCCCCAATTCCCACACCGTGCAGATCAGGTGAACAAGGGGACTCGCATGCATTTTGGCAGCTGCCAAGTGGGACTGGTGGAACTGGTGGGACACTTTGTCAGTGCCACACAGGTGTCCATCACAGTTTGCCAGTCCTTACCCGCCCAGGGACATCCAAGAGTGACTGAGATGGTCAGGATAGAGAGATAGAATCACTCTATTCTCTGGGATACTAACACCCAAGAGGAGTAGAGATAAGGACCAGGAGGTCTGCCCCACAGCTTGGAAACTGGCCTCACATGCTGGGGGAAAAGGCAGCAGAGACAGAGAAGGGAACACCTAGTAGAGGATGTCGGGAGGACCCGCTCGGATTGAAAGCTGCGTGCCGAAAGTAGACTATAGACCGAACATGATGGCCACTCAATACCTCTATTGCAAACTACAACACCCAACAGGAGAGAGAACAAAAGGGAATGCCCTGCCGCAGAGGCAGGGTGGGGTGGTGGGGGTGGGGGTGGGGGTGGTGGGAGGGATACTGGGAATATTGGTGGAGGAGAATGGGCACTGGTGGAGGGATGTAAACAAAATGCAATTATGAAAGTTCATAAGTTTGTAACTGAACCTCACGGTGATTCACTAATAAAAATAAATAAATAAAAAATATTTGAAGCAAACAAACAAACAAACAAAAAGAATCACTCTATTCTCAAGACTCCATCCCCAGCTCCCCATTTCACCCAAGTCACCCGCTAGGTAACTAGCAGGCGATCTGCAGCTTTACTCACAAGCCACTGGGAGGACCTACCTCTCTGGGCATGAGCCACTTCACCCACTGGCCACAGAGCACTGGAGAGCAGATGACAGTGAGAAGCTATGCAGGGGGGGAAGTGGGGGAGAGGGGTCCCTCCCCAGCTTACCGAGGAATCTGCCTCTCAGCGTGGGACCCTGTCCTCTTGCAAAGCAGCTCTCAGCTGTGTGTCCCGGCCGTGTTGCTCTATCTGCCCCAGCCCCTGTTCACGGCCCCTTTTAGAGCTGGTCCTGGAGAAGGAAACCACAAGTGGAAAGCGCTGTAATCTGAGCACACAGAAACCCCCCACAGACTGTTGATGAAAAAGCACCCCCTGCTCCTCCCCGCACTGCGCCCTGCCCCAGACCACGGGCTTCTCAGAGTCTCTCAGCTAAACTGGGACTTGGGGCAGGAACAGCAGGGAGAGACCATGGAAAACTCCCAAAATCATCGCCCACCCCAAGGCCTTGTTCTCTGGCTACCCTCCCCCTACCACCCTCAGTCTGGCCTCACCAACTTCGTCTCTGCACTTGCCGATGTCCCTGCACATTCCAGAGGCTTCCTGCCTCCCTGCAGTCTCTGTGTCTGCAGGTGGAGCCCCCGACGCTTCTAGAATGTTCGTTTTTTTTTTGGGGGGGGTCACACCCAGCGATGCACAAGGGTTATTCCTGGCTCATGCACTCAGGAATTACTCCTGGCGGTGCTCAGGGGACCCTATGGGCTGCTGGGAATCGAACCCGGATGGGCTGCGTGCAAGGCAAACGCCCTCCCCGCTGTACTATCACTCCAGCCCCTCTCTTTTATTTTATTTTTTTTTCTTTTTGGGTCACACCCAGCGATGCACAGGGATCACTCCTGGCTCTGCACTCAGGAATTACCCCTGGCGATGGTCAGGGAACCCTATGGGATGCTGGGAATCAAATACGGGTCAGCCCCATGCAAAACAAACACCGTACCCGCTGTGCTATCGCTCCAGCCCTATCTCCTCGTTTCTCTTTTTAAAAAAATTATTTTATTAAAACAGCAGGACTTAAAAAGTTCTTCAGAGCTGAGTTTTAACCGTACAATGCTCCAGCACAAACCCATCAAGCATGTCAACTTCCCTCCACCAACGTTCCCAGGTTCCGTGCATCCCCCACCCCCACCCCCAGGCTCCCATGCCGACAGGCACCTTCATGATTTTGGTTGGCAAGTTTGGGTCTCATGGTCTCAGTGCCGTGGCCGCTGGGGTTTGACTATTTGGCGTGATCATTCCTTAACACCACTGAAGGGAATGTCCCTGAACCCCCTTGACCCCTGCCCCTGTTCCTCTCATCTCCCTTCTCCCCCTCCCCCCACTCTCTTTCCCGTCTTCTCTGGGAGGGATTTCTAAGACACATGGATCTTGCCCAGGGTAGGGGTACATGAAGGGGACTTTAAGCACGAGCCTCTGAGGAGCAGGAGGTACAGCAGGTAGGGCATTTGCTTGGTATGCGGCCAACCCAGCTTCAATCCCAGGCATCCCATATAAACCTCTGAGCACTGCCAGGAGTGATTCCTGAGTGCAGAGCCAGGAGTCACCCTGAGCATGGCCGGGTGGGGCCGCAAAAAGCCAAGAAAAAAAAAAAAGCAAAAGCCTTCTAGCCTCTGCTGACGACGGGAATAGATGCGGGAAACGAGCAGGCACATTATTCCAGGGCCCAGCCCAGCTGCAGACCCAGCTCAGTGACCTCTGCAGGCTCCTGGAAAAGCCCACTCTGGGTCCCTCTTGAAACAGAACCTTCTTGGGGCCGCCAGAGCGATAGGACAGCAGTAGGGAGTTTGCCTTGCACACAGCCAACCCTGGTTTGGGCCCCAGCATCCCATAGGGTCCCCCGTGCACCGCCAGGAGTGATTCCTGAGTGCAGAGCCAGGACTAACCCCTGAGTATCACTGGGTGTGACCCCAAAAGCCAAAAACAATAAGAAAGAAAAAAACAAAGAAACAGAATCTTCGTGAGCAACTTCCTGTTGTGTACTCAGCCCACCCCACACTGAGGTCAAAAACAGGAAGTTGGGGTGACATTTGCTTAACCCAGGCTAAACACCAGCCTTACCTGACTGTTCCCAGGCAACCCAAACCAATGCTAGTGTCCTAGAGAGAAAATCCTGCAAACCCACCACTGCCCCATAGACCCTATTCAGCCCTGGATACGCGTGCTGAGACACGTACATTTCTTTGGGAGTGTACTGCAGAGTCCAGGAAGCCGCACCAGTCATTCTTTTATTTATTTTAATTTTTTTTTGGCTTTTCGGGTCACACCCAGTGATGCTCAGGAGTTAGTACTGGTTCTGCACTCAGGAATTACTCCTGGCAATGTTTGGGAGACCCTATGGAATGCCAGGAATCAATCCCAGGTCTACTGCAGGAATTACTCCCGGTGGTGTTCAGGAGACCCTATGGAATGCCAGGGATCGAACCCAGGTCTACTGAAGGAAAGGCAAATGCCCTACCCCTATGGCTTGGGTCCCCACACCAGTGATTCTTACACAACCAAGTCATCAGTTCAATACAAGAGCCTAGTTCAATACAAGACAGTCAGACAGACAGAAGACATACACACACACACACACACACACACACACACACACACACTGTTATGTCCCAGGAAGGGTGTTTTGCTCGCACGTTGAACAGACCAGACTCGAGGATGCAAACGCAAGGTGCTCTTTATTGCTAGCTCGAGCTAGGGTCCGAGTCTCATCCAATGCAACGGAGTCTTGACAAAGACCACAACCCAAGTTCCAGAGAACATTATATGGCATTGTTAGGGTGTGGTTTGGGATCTCCACCCAGCAACAAGGATCACACAGAGAATGCAATTAGCAGCAGGAGGTTTATTAGGCTGGCTAGCCAGGGTCAAGCCGTCCACTCAGACGCGCAGGTCCAGTGGGTCAAGGCAAGACCCCCGACTCAGGGTAAGGGCATTACTAATCTAGGCTCTCATAAGCCATTACAGCGAAGCGCACATAATTATCATAGCCAATAAAATTGTGACAATACATACAATACATACTCCCTTAACCAATCCTATTTCACTTATCTAGAAGGAATGCATACTCTCTTAACCAATCCTATCTCACTTACCTAAAAGTACTATATTTCCTAGCTTACAAACTTAAGGGTTAATATTTGAAGATGCGTATGGGGCTGGAGTGATAGCACAGCGGGGAGGGTGTTTGCCTTGCACGCGGCCGACCCGGGTTTGATTCCCAGCATCCCATATGGTTTCCCAGCACCACCAGGAGTAATTCCTGAGTGTATGAGCCAGGAATGACCCCTGTGCATCGCTGGGTGTGACCCAAAAAGCAAAAAAAATAAATAAAATTGTAGATGCGGTTACATTTGATAAGTGGGCACACCCTGCAGGCAGTGTTCGGTTACAATTGGTGAGAAAGTTCGCACATCTTGCAGACACACCTAGTGATCTCTACCACCTTACAACCCACTTCCCTTGCCACCTGCCCCCTTTTCCAGGTTACGCGGGGCACCAGCGTCCGGGGCAATCTTTGTACCCAGTCTCTTGTACATCTGCACCCTGAACTCTTTCAACTGTCCAGAACCGTCCTTCACATCCTCACCTGTCCTGTCCTTCACAGCGTATTGTTGCATAAGCAACGTTGACCCTTTTCCCAAGAATTTTGACAAAGAAGTCATAAGTCTGCGAGCTAATTGTTTTTGCCCACCTGCTGAGATATCCTACTTACCATAGGCCTGGCTAGAAACATCTAAGGGATGTCCAGGTTTAGTCCAGGACAGTCTCAGAAAATTCGAGGGCCGGGGGCCGGAGGGGACAGGAACTTAGACCAACTGCTTGTTTTGTTGAAGTGCAGCTTGTCATGGTGCATATGAAGTTCTTTCTCGGTCTCACCACACACACACACACACACACACACACACACACACACACACACAAATAACCACACAACACCCCAATCCTGGCAGGGAGACATCTAGGAGATTCTTGTCTGGGTCACTCAGTCATGTGACAAAGGTCAGATTCAAAACCACAGCACGATATGGGAGGTCACAGCAGCCCGGTGGCTGGGTACCTGGTCCTTCCCGGTGCTCCTGAGTCATGTTAGCATGGAGACTTGGTCAAGGCAACTTCACTCCCCTTAAAATAGGACCTAGATGATGGCAAGGAATGGGCAGCATGATTCATGCAGAACAGTGGGCGCAAGAGGACAACTGGAGGGAAACACCCCTCCCGAGGGCCAGGACACTCAATCCAGAGGCTTTCCTGAGAGAGAGCAGGTGATCATGCCCAAACAGGAAGACACGGCTGAGGTTTGTCTGTGTGTCGGGAAGCCCCAGGAGAAGGAGGCACAGGCTGCCTAACATATCCCAGTGCATCCTGGGCTTAGGCAACTCCCACTTCCGGTTCTAACTCCCACTTCTGGTTCTAACAAACTCCCACTTCCGGTTCTACTAACTCCCATTTCCGGTTCTAACTCCCACTTTCCCTGGCAGCTCCCCCTCCCGGTGGCAGCTCTGCCCCAAGGAGCAAGGACTCAGAGGACTGATGTGATCATGTCACTCTGTTTTGCTTTGGAGCCAACACCTGGCGATGCTCAGGGGTGACTCCTGGTTCTGTGCTCAGTAATTACTCCTGGTGGCGCTTAGGAGACCATCTGGGATGCGGGAGATCAACCTGGGTTGACCAGCAAGGCTCTCATGACATGAAGGACCATCTCTGTCCCGGGAGGCCTAGAAAGGCTAGTAGGAAGCGGAAAAGACCCAGAAAGAACTGAGGACTCGAGCACCCAAGGGAGACAGCACAGTAGGAGGGAAAAGGGGGGACCTGGCAGCCTGAACACAGCGCCCTGGGGTGCACAGGAACTAAAATTCTACAGGGCTGCCACATGGAGCTGGAGAGATGGTACAGGGGCTTGCCTTGAATGTGGCCACCCGCCTTCATCCCCAGCATCCCATATGGTCCCCTGAGCACTGCTAAGAGCAATCCCTGAGTGCAGGACCAGTGGTAAACCCTGAGCATCACCAGGTGTGGCCCAAAACAAACAAACAACATTAAAATAAAAAAGACATGTTCATCGTCAAAGTTAGATATTAGTGCCCCCCTCATGGCCGATCTTCACAGGCTTGTCCTGGGCTCCCCACACAAGAGAATTAATGCACTGAAAGCCTCAGGTATGCGGGACCAGTGACTGAAAACACCAGGCCTCAAGGGGTCCGGACTGGGCCTCCCTCCCCATCTCCCCACCCCTCCAGGGTCCCGGCTGTCACGCCCATGAACTGCCTCCGGGTGCCATTTAAGCAAATTAATGGCCATGATCCAGAGACTCACAAATGAATCTCAACTGAGCAGCTCACAGCAGGGATGGCTTCGGGCCCCAGTTATTTAAATTTTTAGAATCCCAGGAGTGCTAGGCCACTTTTATCTCATACTGTTTTTTTTTCTTTTTTGCTGTTTTGTTGAATCTGTGAGATAGACCCTTACAGACATCCTACACTATTCAGCACAAGTCATGGAAAATGAATTACCTAGCATCTGCCTGTGGGGCACTTGGAGGGGGCCAGGGGGAGGGTGGCGTCAGGGACCCAGACAGGAAACCACGAGGGACACGCCTCAGAGGTCCCGCTAGGGGGCTCCTGGCTGTCCATGAGTCTGTGTGCTTGTGTTTGTGCGTGTATGTCTCTGTGTATGTGTTATTTGTGTGTGTCTGTGTATCTGTGTGTTGGTGGGGGGGTATAGTGGATCTGTGGCTCTATACAGAGGCGAGCCGTGCAGTGTGGAATGGGAGATCCTGTCCCGGAGGCCGCCTGAGCTGGGCAGGTGCGGCTGGTGCAGGCACGGGGCCGCTAACCAGGCTGGGAGAGGACTGGGGGGAGTTTCAGGAACACACACACACTCACACCCTCACACACACATACACACACTCACACACACACTCACACATACACTCACACACACTCACACACATACATTCTCACACACATACACACATACACACTCACACACACATACACACACTTTTGCACACATACACACACTCACACATACACACTCACACACATACACACACTCACACAAACATACACACAAACACTCACACACTCACACACACCCATACATATACACACATACACACATACACACACTCTCACACACATACACACACATACACACACATTCTCACACACATACACACATACATACACACACTCACACACATACACACACTCACACACTCACACATACACACTCACACACACATACACACACTCTCACACACATACACACATACACACTCACACACATACACACAAACACTCACACACACATACATACACACACATACACACACATACACACACTCTCACACACATACACACTCACACACATACACACAAACACTCACTCACACACACATACATACACACACATACACACACATACACACACTCTCACACACATACACACACATTCTCACACACATACACATACATACACACACTCACACACATACACACACTCTCACACACTCACACACATACACACACTCTCACACACTCACACACATACACACTCACACACATACACACTCTCACACACATACACACATACACACTCACACATATACACACACACTCAAACACTCACACTCACACACACATACACACACATACACACACTCTCACACATATACACACACTCTCACACACTCACACACATACACACACACACATACACACTCACATACATACACACACACTCTCACACACACACACTTCACTGAGCCTCACGCAGCAGCAGGAGCCACTGTTACCCCGCACAGGAGAGCCTGGGTCCGGTTCGGGGGCCCCTGCCCGTCTCGGGAAGGTTGGGGGGCTCGGCGCTCAGCACACACCACACCTCGGGTGGGGCTTCTCTGCCACCTCTCTGGGGTCCGCTGCAACCACCATACACGCGTGCTGTGCTAGCCTCACCTCCGGGTGTTGTGGAGGGTCTGGGGGGAGGGTGGCACCGGGGACCCAGACAGGAAACCACGAGGGACACGCCTCGGAGCCCCTGCAGGGAGCTGCTGGCTGTGCAGCAACACCGCTGTGGGGTCTTGATTCTCCGGGCGGTGTCCCGACCCGCAGACCCCCTCAGCGTGGGGTCTCTGGCAGGACCCGGCCAAGGAGAGGAAGCTGGGTCCTAGGGCCGCAGGCCTGGGTCCAGGAACCCCCCCGGAGGCCACGTGGTCACGGGCTGATCTTGTCACCCTCCCAAACACAAATTACAAGGAGCCCTTTGTGATTCGCACCCGTGCCCCTCTCGGGCCCCAAGAGCAGGCCTGGGGCTGCCCTGTCAGCATCTCTTTCCCGGGCTTCTGAGGAAGACGCCCTCCTGCAGTGGGAGCCCTCCGCTCCCCGCCCTCGGCCCCGTGCCAGCTCTCGTGCCAGCTCTCGGGGAGCCGCCGCTGAAAGCCCCCATCACTCGTCTCTCTCCCCAGCACCTCCTGACCTAAGTCCCAGACCAGGGGCCTTGGGCTGCCAGAAACTAGACCCAACCCCGCCTGCCATGGAGAGAAGCTGGACTGAGAGGGAAAGGCGGCAGGGCAGCCCCTCGGGGGCAAAGCCCCCCAGGCCAGGGGGCGGCGGGTGAACTCTGGGCAGGTCTGAGGTTGCACGAAGGGATTTAATTTAAGGCCCCGGAACCTTCAGGAAAAACTGTTAGCCACACACTCCCGCTGCAGGTGGTGGAGTCCCGCCTGCAGCCTGGCTGGTGGTCCCAAGGCTGGGGTCCCATGCGTGGAGGTCCCAAGGCTGGGGTCCCATGCGTGGTGGTCCCAAGGCTGGGGTCCCATGCGTGGTGGTCCCAAGGCTGGGGTCCCGCGGCTGGTGGTCCCACCGGGCAGTGCCCAGCTCCCTCCTTCCTGCTGAAGGCCCCAGGGGACCTCCCTGGGCAGGACTTCCTGGAGGGGCCCCTAGAAAGCAGGGCCTGGCCCTCGGGCCTCCACTCAAGGGTGCGGGTGGCCGCAGGGGGTCGCCGGTGAGGGACCCCGGGTTCCCAGGAACGGCTGGGCCCAGAGGCAGCTGGGCAGGAAGGTGCCGGCCGGCAGCTCCTGAGCCAGGAGTGATGCCCACAGCTCTGCGCTGGGTGACTCCCGAGGCCACACCAACTGCCCCAACAGAGCCACGGGACCAGCACACGGGACCCCCAGCCGCAGTGCATGACCCACCCTGAGCAATTGCGCAATGCCAACAACAAACAGGAAGAACTTCAAATATCCAGACGGTGAAGCGCCGTCTTGCGTGTGGCCGACCCGAGTTCCGTCTCCGGCACCCCGTATGGTCCCCCAAGTCCTGCCCAGCATGATCCAGGGGCTCAGAGCCAGAAGTCAGCCCTGAGCACTGCCAGGAGGGGCCCCCAGACTTACATATAGGCACACAATGCAAGAGCAGCTCCTGGCCCGCCCGCCCTGCTCTCAGGAGGGTGGTCTCCTGCCACCCCACCTGCCAGCCTGGGCCCCGGCCCTGCGCAGAAGATTCCAGAAGCACAAAGTAGTCTGGGATACGGCATCAGCACACAGCCTTCAAGAGGCCACCCGTGCACACACATGCATGTACACACATGCACATGCCAGCCCCTGGCACAGGCAGCTGCATCAGTGCACAGCTGTGCAAGGGCACACATGCATGTAAAACACACGTACACACATGCACCAGCCTCTGGCACAGACGGCCACAGCATCAGTGCACAGCCTGAGAGAGGGCTCCCATGCACACACACGCATGTACATACATGCACACACACACAAACGCCAGACTCTGGCAGATGGCAGCAGCGTCAGTGCAAGCTGCACAAGGGCACACCTTCACACACATGTAACACACACCTGCATACACACACACCAGCCTCTGGCACAGATGGCTACAGCATCAGCACACAGCCACGAGGGCGCCCACGCACACACATGCATGTACACACATGCAGAGACACACATGCCAGCCTCTGGCACTGACGGCTACAGCACTAGTGCACAGCCCACGCAAGCATGAGCACACACATGTACACACATGCACCCACGCGCGCACACACACCCCAGCCCTTGGCACAGACACGGAGCACACATGCAACCACACGCACACACACAGACGCAGGAGACAGGTTCGCGACACAAGGTCATCTTTATTGTGGCGCTCGGTGGGCAGCTCCGGAGAGCGGCTGGCCGGAGCGGTGACAGCCGCAACACAGGCTAAGGCACTTGGATTCTGTCGAAGGGGGGCGGGGAGCGAGCCTGTCCGCCCCGCGGCGGCGGCCTCCGGGCCGACCCCGGGCCCCGCGCGGGTCTGAATGCAGCATATGAACACGGACACGCCCGCGCGGGGCCCACG
Organism: Sorex araneus; assembly: GCF_027595985.1. Classification (NCBI taxonomy): domain Eukaryota; kingdom Metazoa; phylum Chordata; class Mammalia; order Eulipotyphla; family Soricidae; genus Sorex; species Sorex araneus. Next base: position 93,552,594 of record NC_073307.1, read on the forward strand.
GACAGGCAGTGACAGACTCGGAGCTCCATCCTTTATTAGGCGAGAAGACTCCGCCTCTCGGACCCCTTCCCGGACCCCGGTGCCGCCGGCCACGTAGGGGCTGCGGAGTGACGGGGGCGTCCCCGAGTCTCCCCAGTGGGGTCTCCCCTGGCCCTTGGCGACCCAGCTGGACTCGGACCCGGGACAAGTTCCTGAACCATTCAATAGTTTGGTCCCCAAGAGTGCGGGAAGCAGCGGGCCGGCGGGCGGGCGGGCGCCTGGGCAGGGGAGGGGGAGCGGGGGCGTCATTGCACTGAGACCTGCAGCGGGCGGGGCCGGGGCGCTGCCCGGAGGGGGGGTCACACGCCCGCCCTCCCCCGCCTGCCCCCCGCCCTCTGCGCCCCGCACAGAGGGGCCCCCGGGTCTGCTCGTGCCGCGGGTGGGGGGTCGGGGTGTGAGGTCACCGTGTGTGATTGCCAAGAGCAAAGAGGGTGCTGGGGGGGGGCAATGGTGACGGGGGGGGGGGGGACGTGACTCTCCCGGGGCGCCCAGCTATCAAAACTCCTCAGGCGAAGAAAAATAGATTCGTAGAAAACTCTGGCCCGGCCGGGGGGCCGCCTCGTCGCAGGGCGACCCGCCCACTGGCCGCTCTCCTCCCGGGCGGGGGCCCGGGACCCTGACTCTTTGGTATCAGATTTGGGGGGGCGGGTGGGGGCCGGAGGGGGAGCTGCAGCACGGGGAGCCGGAGGGCCTGGAGGAGGCGGCGGGGGCGCGGGCAGAGCTGATCCCAGGGCGGGGAGGGGCGCCGGGTCCCCGGGCTCCGTCGGTCCTGGGCGGCGCCTACTCGGCGGCCTTGGCCTCGGCCCCGTCGGCCTTGCCGTCCACCTCCTCGTCCGAGCACTCGCCCGTCCCCTTCCGGGCCATGCGGCGCGGCACGACGAACGGCAGGTCCCCGCGCCTGCGGAACAGGGGCACGGGGGTCAGCGGGGCGCCCGGGACCCCCAACCCCCGCCAAAAGCAGGGCTCCAGTCCCAACCCCCCAACCCCGAAACTCGGGGCGGCTGAAGGGCCAAGGGCACCCTCTGGGTCCCCGCAGCCCCACACAGGAAACCAGAGTGACCGCCACGTCCCCACATGCGCTGGGCATGTGGCCCCACGGCCAGCGCGCGCCTGCGCAGAGAGCAGAAAGGGGGAGCCCCGGGAGCCAAAGGAGGACCCTGGAAGGAAAGACCCTCCCGGAGCAGGGGACCCTGTCGGGGCGTCCAGGCACCCGGTGTGTCCGGGGCATCTGCTGGTGCCCGAACCCCAGGGAGCAAATACTGGCGGCTTCTGAGTGCGCCCCCGGGACACTGCCAGGGGCGCAGGGCCCCGAGCCAGCAACGGCCAGAAAAAGGCAAGAGGCGGCGGGGGAGAGCACGGCCGGGAGGGCGCGCGCTCTGCTGATCTGGGTTTGGTCCCGGTCACCCCGAGCCACCAGGGGTGATCCCTGAGCGCAGAGCCAGGCATGAGCCCTGAGCACCACGGGGTGTGGCCCCAAAACACAGAAACGGGGGGAGAGAAAGAGGAGAGAGACAGAAAGGGGAGAGAGAGGAGAGGAAACAAAGAGGGGAGTGAGAGGAGAAAGGAGAGAGGGGAGAAGGGAGGAAGAGAGGAGACGGCCCCCCTTTCTCATTAGGAGGCGGCAGGAGCCCAGAGGGCCCCCTTCTCCTCTTCTCCCTGACTCAGGCAGTGGCCAAGGCACAGAACGGGCCCAGGGTCACCCGCTGACCAGCTCCATCCTGTGCATCACCCCTTGCCCTCTAGGGAGTAGGTGAGGGGGTGGGGGGGTGTCACCACCGCCACCTCCTCCCAGATCCTCCGGGAACACGCAGGTTCTGACTTTCTCAGTGGGGAGCCTGCTCTCCTGGGGACCCCCGCTCACCTGAGCTTGCTCTTCAGGGAGCTGACCTCGCGGTTCATGGCATCGGCCGTCTCCGTGGCGTCCTCCAGCTCCCGCTGCAGCTTCCTGCGGGACGCGTTGGCGCGCTGCGCCTCCTCCTCGGCCTCCTCCAGCTGCCGCTTCAGCTGCTTCAGGCGGGTGGACGCCTTGTCGGCCTGCAGGGACGCGGGCGGGTGAGGGGCGCCAGGGCCGCGGCCGAGCCCCCCTCCCCTCCGGCACCCCGCCCCCGGCCCCGCCCCCGGCCCGGCGCGCACCTGGTCCTTGTACTGCTCCGCGTTCCTCCGCTCGTCGTCCACCTGCAGCAGCACGTCCTTCAGCTTCTTCTCCGCCCGCCGCACCTGCTTGCTGGCCGCCTGGCGCTCCCTGCGGGCACGGGGATAGGGCTCAGGGCACCCTCCTGGCGGGGCTCGCTGGATGCCCCCACCCCGCGGGGTGGTAGCTCGGGGACTCCCGCGGGAAAGGCGGGCTCCGCTCGGAGCGTCTCCGCGGCCAGGCAGAGGGCGGGGGTCGGGGTCGGGGGGCACCTGTGGCCAGCCCCACGCCACCCCGGTGCAAGGGGGCACGCCTCGGACCCTCACGGAGCCCCCACACGGGGTCCTCAGCACCCTAGACTTTCTGTGCGTGTTACGGGAGGCGCTGGCGGGGCTCAGGGAGCACTCTTGGGGTCAAGGAGCACTCCTGGGGGTCAGGGAGCACTCTTGGGGGGTCAAGGAGCACTCCTGGGGGGTCAGGGAGCATTCCTAGCAGGGGTCAGGGCACACTCCTGCCGGGGCTCGAGGGACCATCCGCCTGCGGGGCCGCCCTGTCCCCAGGTCCCCCTCCCTGTGCTAAGGTCGAGGCCCCAAGGTGGGCAGCGGGCCGGCCACCCACTTGGTCTCGTTGTCCAGCTGCTCCTCGAGCTGCGCGATCTTGGCCTCCAGGGCGCTGATGGACGCCTTGTACTTGGACTTGACGGCGGCCTCCATCTCCTGCAGCTTGAGCTTGAGCTCCTTGTTCTGCCGCTCCATCTGCTGCCGCGCGTTCTCGTTCTTCTGCGCGTGGCTGCGCTCCAGGTTCAGGTCGGTGTTCATCTGGTCGATCTGCGGGCGGGGGGCCGTGAGCCGGGGCGCCGAGGGGGCGGAGGGGCCAGTGGGGGTGAAGGCGCGGGGGCAGGGCCAGAGGGGGCGAGGGCGGGAAGGCCTGGGAAAGCTTGGATGGGGGGTGGGGGCGGGGCGGGGGCCGGTGAGGGGCAGGCGGGGTGGGATGGGAGGGATGGGGCGGGCAGGGCGGGAGGGGTGATGGGGCGGGGTGGGTGGGCGGGCGCACCTGCAGGTTGGCCTTCTTCAGCCGGTCGTTGACCAGCTCCGTGTTGCCCTGCTCCTCCTCCAGCTCCTCCTCCAGCTGCGCGATGCGGGCCTCCAGGCGCCGCTTCTCCTCCAGGGCCAGGGCGCTGTGGGCGCGGGCGGGGCGGTGAGGGGCGCCCGTCCGCCCGGACACCCCCGCTGACCGCCAGCCCGCCCGGGCACCCCCGGCCTCCGCTGACCACCAGGCCGCCCGCCCGGACACCCCCGGCCCCGCTGACCGCCAGGCCGCCCGCCCGCCCGCTCACCCCCGTCCCCGCTCACCACCAGGCCACCCGCCCGGACACCCCCGGCCCACTGACCGCCCGCCCGCCCGCTCACCCCTTGCCGCTGCTGTTGGCGATCTCGTCGGCCAGCTCGTCCCGCTCCTGCTGGGCCTGGCGCTTGGCACGCTCGGCGGCCGCCAGCTCCTGCGGAGAGGCCGGGCCCGTGAACCGGGGGCGGGGGGCACAGCCCCGAGAGTCCCAAAGGTGCGCCCGTCCCTGGTCCCCGCCGAGGCACACCCCACTCGCTGACCTCCCCCGGGCTCCGCCCAGTCCCCGGGCCTCTGCTTAGGGCCGCGGAGGCGCCCGGCCCCAAGGCAGGCTGGAAGTCAGAGGGGGGCGCTGGGGCCGGGGTCCGAGGCACAGCAGTAGAGGACAGCAGCCCAAGAGTGACTCAGGGGGCGGATGTGACTCAGCCCACGCTGCCGAGGTCAGAGCCCAGGGACACAGCCCCCACGGGCCGCATGCGCAGTGGCCGAGGGGCCGGGGCACACGGGTGACGGGGGTCTGGGGGCGTGGGGGTGCTCCTGGGGTGCGGGAAGTGGGGATTCCCACAAAGTCCCGTTTGCAGGGAGGGACCGGCCCCGGTGACAGCTTAATCCACAGACACACAGGAGGACCCCCCAGGGAGCTGCTGCTTAATGAGACTCTGCGGGGAACCTTGTTCAGCAGGGAGAAGCTGCCCGCTGCTTCCCAGGGGAGGCAGGCCTGGCTCGCCCCAGCCACAGGCGCCTGCTGGTAAGAGGCAGCTCCAGCGCCCTCTGCTGGCTGGACCCACCTCCTGCGACCAAATCATCCCTCCCCAGCGCCCTCTGCTGGCTGGACCCACCTCCTACAGTTGGCTTAGCTCTCCCCAGCGCCCTCTGCTGGCTGGACCCATCTCCTGCAGTTGAATTATCCCTCCCCAGCGCCCTCTGCTGGCTGAACCCACCTCCTGCAGTTGAACTATCCCTCCCCAGCGCCCTCTGCTGGCTGAACCCACCTCCTGCAGTTGAACTATCCCTCCCCAGCGCCCTCTGCTGGCTGGACCCATCTCCTGCAGTTGGCTTATCCCTCCCCAGCGCCCTCTGCTGGCTGGACCCACCTCCTGCAGCCAAGTCATACCTCCCCAGTGCCCTCTGCTGGCTGGACCCATCTCCTGCAGTTGGACTATCCCTCCCCAGCACCCTCTGCTGGCTGAACCCACCTCCTGCAGCTGGATCATCTCCGCCTCCATGCTCTTCAGCTTCTTCTCATTCTCCTTGGCCTGAGCCAGGATGTCCTCCCGGGAGGCACGTGTGTCCTCCAGCTCACGCATGTAGTCCTTCATCTGGGCCTGGGATGGGAAGGAAGAGGCTTGGTCGATCCCAGGTCCTGCCCGTCCACACCCCGTACAGGACCAACCACTCCCACAGGATCCTGGGGCCGGTTTTCAGTCTGACAACACCTTTCACTGGCTTTTACCTTATGGATGGAAGAGTCAAAGGGGTCCCGAGCCTGCACCGATTTCCCACTGTTTGCAGTGCTAGGCCTGAGACTCTTGACTTCAGCAGGGCTGTGTGTCCCATCAGGCTGAGCCAGAGCGCTGATCACTACAACGTCCTGTGACCTGACCTAGCATGTTCTAAAGCCCAACTGCTGCACTGACAAGACAGGAACACAAGACAGGAACCTGTCTGCAAGTCACGAGATCTTGGTGTAAGAGCTTATTTCCTCCCGCATAACTCCCCGATGGCAGGTCTGGCGGGAGGGGGGCAGTGGGTCTCCAGCAACACTCGGCACAGTGGCCATGGGACTTGAAAACAAGCTGCCACCATTTCTTACTGCTGCCAGTTTGCCAGGTGACATGGCATCTCAGAGGTCTCTCTCTTTTTTTTTTTTTTTGGTTTTTGGGTCACACCTGGCGATGCTCAGGGGTTACTCCTGGCTCTGCACTCAGGAATTACTCCTGGTGTGCTCAGGGGACGATATGGGATGCTGGGAATTGAACCTGGGTTGACTGCATGCAAGGCAAACGCCCTACACGCTGTGCTATCACTCCAGCCCCTCAGAGGTATCTTTAAGGTGCAATATCTCCCCCAAATGTGTGTCCCAGTTCCAGCTGCTTCACTGAACCATCAGCTCCAGAACCTCCCGTGTCTATGGATGAAGCCCGGCCTGCATCAGAACCTGGCCCGTCCGTGGTTTGTTCTGGAACCCGGCCGTAACCCTGAGGCCCTCACTGGTCTGTACTGGAGGCACTCAGTCGTTGGCTTAATTGCACGTGTTCTTGCTCCCAGTTTACCTCTGGGCCTCTCAGTCTCCCTCTAAGACGGGGAGACGGGCACCCCGGGGCCTGTTCAGAGAGGGCAGGGCGGCAACGCCCAGTATGTGCCAGTCACCCCGTCTCACCTGCAGCTTCCGGAGCTGCTTGATGGCTTCGTCCCGGTTCTTGTTGGCCGTGTCGATGTGGGCCTCCAGGTCCTTCAGGTCCATCTCTAGCTTCTTCCGGGCGGCCATCGCCATGGAGCGCTGCTTCCGCTCATCCTCCAGCTCGGCCTCCATCTCCCGCACCTGGGGAGTGGCCGGCAGCTAGGGGCGCGCCCACGGACCTGCGCCTCCGGCTGAGCCCAGGGCGTCCAGCCCCAGTGCTGTGGGAGGGGGAATCTGCAGGGCCCCCTGTCCCAGCACCACGAGCCCCCACACAGGGCAGCCCCAGGAGGCCCCCCAGGAAATCCCCACCGGGGGGAGTCCCTGCGTGCCAGGCCCGGCCCTCGGGGCCCCAGCGCACCTGGCGGACCAGCTGCTTCTTCTTCTCCTCGCTCTGCTCGTCGCGGCCCTGCAGGTCGCGCTCGAACTGGGCCTTCATGGCCTGCAGGTTGACCTCCAGCCGCAGCTTGGCGTCTTCGGTGGCCTGCAGCTCGTCCTCCAGCTCCTCCAGCTGCGTCTTCATCTCCTCCACCTGCTGCTCCAGCGCCCGCTTGGACTTCTCCAGCTCGTGGACCTGCGCCCCGGGGAAGTTGCGTCAGGGACGGGGGGCGCGGGGCGAGAGGCCGCCAGGAGCCCGGGGTTCAGGGTCGGGGCGGGGTGGGGCGGGGGGGCACTCACGCTCTTGCCCACGTCGTCCTTGGAGCTCATGAGGTCCTCCATCTCCGTGCGGTACTGCTTGTTGAGCCGCTCCAGCTCGGCCTTCTGCTCCACAGCCTCCTCCAGGGCCCGGGCCAGCGAGAGCGCCTTGGTCTCCTTCTCCCGGGCCTCGGCCTCTGCCCGGTCCCGCTCCTCGGCGTACTTGGCCGAGATGGTCTTCTCCTCGGCCAGGAGCTGGGGAAGCCGCGGGCCGGGCCAGGTGAGGCTGTGGCACTGGACCCCTCAGGCCAGCCCAGAGCCTGCTCCCCGCCCCTGTGGCCTCAGCACCCCCCCACTCTGGAGGATAGGGGGGGACCCCCGGAAGCAGAGTCCCAAAGAGGGGGACCAAAAGGGCAGAGTCAAGCCAGTCAGGCTGGTATGAGAATGTTCTGGGGCTCCTACACCTGGGCAGGTGACCCCCACGCCAAACTGGGTACCACTCTCGGCACTGGCACAGTGATGGCCGTCACCCGGGGATGATGGCCCCCTAGGGAAGCCCATGGGCACAGCTTGCCCAGGACCAGGGAGGCCACACTGCCCCTGGGTGACCGGGTGGCATTTGTCTCAGGGAAATGGCCACTCCACAGGGCAAATCCTGCAGGGGGCCCTGACTCAGGAGGGGGCTGAGGTTCTCCAGCCTGAGCCTCCCTGCCGGGCCCCCCCCCAGCAACCCCCGAGTCTCACACCTTCCCTCCCCCACAAGCCGCATGATCTCTGTGGCTGGACCTGCCCTTAAGGGGCGAGGTGGCAAACACTCTGATCTGGGGGGTCGTGGTCTCTGTTGCAAGACCTCAACTCACTCCCACGGCCCAGCTGGCCAGAGGCGGGATGCATAGGGGCGGGGGGCTGCACTCGCTGAGCCCTGATTTCCCTCCACCACCCCCAACCCATGTCTGCTCCTCGGTGCGCTGCCTCAGATCTTCTGTGATGAGATACCGAAAAACCCACAAAATTTCTGGAGAAGGGTCAGAAACAAATAGGGTCAAGCCGGGTTCACTTCCTTAGCACACAGGAAACCTGAGCACAGAGCCAGGAGTCAGCCCTGAGCACCGCTGGGTGCAGCCCCCAAACAAATAATCAAAAATTCTAGATAATGAAACTGGTTCAATATCGGAAACCCACAAGGGCGAGGGCTATTTGTCTCTTGCCACCTGGGACGGATGCCCCGTGGGGAGCTGAGAGGGGAGAGCTGGGCACTGGGCCCCCCGGCCGAGCAGGGAGGGGAGGGGAGCCCCCACCCTGGGCCACTGCGCACACCTGGTCGAACTTCTTCTGCTTCTTCTCCAGGTTGCACACGCTCTGCCGCTGGTGGTCCAGGTCCACGAGCAGGTCGTCCAGCTCCTGCTGCAGCCGCGTCTTGGTCTTCTCCAGCTTGTCGTAGGCTGCCACCTTCTCCTCGAAGCGCTGGCCCAGCCCCTCCAGGTCCTTCTGCAGCTTCTTCTTGGCCTCCTCGGCCGTCTCCAGGCACCCGACACCGTCCTCCATCCTCTTCTTCATGTCGGACACCTGAACAGAAGCAGCGAGTCAGAACGCCCCAGATGCATGCTCGCACATACACACACATGTGCACACACACGCACATACACATAAACATGCACATAAACACGCACACATGCATGTGCACATGTACATACAGATAAACACTAACATGCATACACGTGCACATGTGTGCATACACATAAACATGCATACATGTGTACACACATGCACATAAACATGCATACATGCATACATGTGCACACATGCATATACACAAGCATACATGTGCACACATGTATACATGTGCACACATACATGTGCACACACATACAGATAAACATGCGTACATGCATGTGCACACAGATAAACACGCATACATGCATGTGCACGTGCACATAAATATGTATACATGCATACATGTACACATGAGCACATGCAGATAAACATGCATACACGCATACATGTGCACACACACGCAATACACACACACATGCATACGTGTGCACACATGTATACATATGCACACATACAGATAAACATGCATATATGCATGTGCACATGCACATACAGATAAACGCATACGTGCATACATGTGCACATGCAGGCTTACACAAACATGCATACATGCATACATGTACACACATGCAGATAAACATGCATACATGTGCACATACACATGAACACACATATGTGCATACACGCACACACATAAAAATGCATACATGTGCACACACATGCATATGCATACAAACACGTATACATACATACATGTGCACATACACACACATATATACACACTTGCACACACACAGCCTGGGGGCCACATGACTGAATGTGGGGATTGTAGAAACACCAAGGCAATAGCAAAAGGTTTCCAGGCCACAGACCAATTCAAAATTAACTGTGGGGAGCCTGGGGTGCTCACAGTGCTCATCCAGGTTGTTTCACAGCCAGAAATGGGTGACGAGGGGCAGGTGAGAAAGCCCAAGGACACGGCACTTTGCCATGCCCACAGCCAACCCCCACCGGCCCCTGGCGTGTGTGTGCCACAGTCGTGGAGCCCCACAGGGGAACCCCGGGGAGGCTCCCGGCAGAGGCTGGGGTGCAGGCGGCGCGGGCCCACCTGCATCTGCAGGCTGGCGACTTGCTTCTCCAGGTTGCGCTTGGCCTCCTCCTCCTCCTCCAGCTGCTCGCGGAAGGAGTTCTTCTCGTCCTCCAGCTGCCGCAGCCTGGTGCTCAGGCTCAGCTTCTGCCGGTTCTCCTCCTGCAGCTGCTCCTGCAGGCGGGAGAGACGGGGCGGGCTCAGGACGCGCCCCCGGCTCGGCTGGGGAGGGCGGGCGGGGAGGCGGCCCCCGGGCGGGCACCTGCGTGTCCTGCAGCTGCGACTCCAGCGTGGAGAAGTCCTTGGTGAGCTTGCTGGACTTGCTGTCCGACTGCGAGAGGAGGCCCGTGACGTTGTCCAGCTCCACCTGCCGGGGGCACGGAGCACACAGGCGCGTGAGTGGGCCGGGAGCACTGGGGGAGGGGCGAGGAGGGGTGGGGGGGTCCCCGGCCTGGGGGCCCGGCTCACCTGCAGCTTGGAGACCTTGTCGGCCAGCTCGGTGCGCGTGCGCTCGCCCTCGGCCAGCTTGCCCTGCAGCTCCTGCAGCTGCGCCTCGGCCTTCTTGCGCCTGTGCTCCGAGTCCCCCTTGCCCTGCAGCAGTGCCTTCACCTCGCTGGCCAGCTCCCCCCGCTCGCTCTCCAGCGTCTGCTTGGCCTTCTCCAGGTTGGCCTTCACCTGCGGGCGGCAGCAGACGCACGTCGGGCGGGGCCAGGGCCAGCTGCCCACAGCAGGGACGGCACCAGGGCTGTGGGGGCCTGGACACAGGGGCCCTGGACACGGGGGGCGTGGACACGGGGAGTCTGGACACGGGGCATGGACACGGAGGGCATGGACACGGGCCCTGGACACGGGGGGTCTGGACACAGGAGACCCTGGACCAAGGTCATCAGCAAGTGTTGTTCTGGTGGGTTGTTCAGGGCAGGGGGTCAAGCCCAGGACCTCACACGGGCCGGGCATGGGCCGTCACTGATGCCTCCACCCCCAGCGGCGAGTTCCTGGCTAACACTGGGGCCTTTGCAATGCCAGAGGCCAGGGGTCCCCCCACAGAGCTGGGAGCAGGAGGCCGGGAGATGAAGGGTCGGGCCGAGGGTACTTCTAAGCACCAGAGGACATAGCGGGGGGCACCGGGACGCAGCTGTGCCCATCCCCACGTGCAGAGCCATGCCTCATGAGCGAGCTGCAGCCCTGGCCGGCACTGACCAGGAGGAGGGATCCCAGGCCTCCAAATAGGGGGGCCGGGACGGGAGAAAGGATGTTGATTTCCTCGAGGCGTCAGGCTCCTCTAGGGCGATCCGGCCACCCCACGGCCTCACAGAGGGGACACGTGTGTCGGCAGCACCCCTGCCCCAGAGCCCAGCCTCCCTCCATGGCGTCCCTGCCCGCGCACCCGCTTGGTCTGCTCCAGCTGCTCGGCCAGCTCCTCCACGGCCTGCGCGTGCTTCTGCCGCATCTCCTGGATCTGCGACTCGTGCGTCTTGGCCTCCTCCTCCAGCGTCTTCTTCAGGATGTTCACCTCCTGCTCGCGCTTGGACCTGGGGGGAAAGACAGCGTCAGCAGGGGGGCTCCAGCCCTAGCCGACCCCGCCCCCGGGTCCCGCCCCTGGCCACGCCCTCGGCCTCGGGCCCCGCCCACGGCTCCCAGCCCCACCCCTGGCCCCGCCCACGGCCCCCAGCCCCGCCCCCGGCGCCCACCTGAGCTCCTGCTGGGCAGCCGTGGAGTCCAGCGTGTCCTCCAGCTCCGTCTTCAGCGCCTCCAGCTCCTCGCCCAGGTCCCGCTTCTGCTTCTCGGCCTTGTTGCGGGACGCGCGCTCCGACTCCAGGTCCTCCTGCAGCTCGGACACCTGCGACTCCAGCTCGCGGATCTTCTTGAGTGCCAGGTTCTTCTGGGCCGCCTCCTCCTCCACCCTGCCGGGACCGGGCGCCCGTGAGCGCGGGGAGCGCAGGGCCCACGGGCCGGGGGGCGGGGGGACCCTCTCCTCTCTCCCCTCCCGTGAACGCCCATGGCTCCCAACGCCCCCAGAAAAGAAATCGACCGAGACGCTGAAAAGCGCGGCTACCCGCCGCCCAGGACCAGTCGCGGTGGGCTGGGGCTCCCAGGAGGAGCAGTGGGCGGCTGTCAGGGGTCTCCCCCATCCCGATCAGACCCTGGGTGCGGGGACCGGGTACGAGGCCTGGCAGAGCACCACCAGGCCGGGCTCCTGCTATTCTATTTTTTGTTTTGGATATTTTACAATTGGGGAGGCGGGAGCGGAACGATAATAAGGCGGGTAGGGCGTTTGCCCTGCACACAAGCAACCCGGTTCAGCCCCCGGCAGCCCAGACGGGCCTCAGGCCCCGCCCGAGTGACACCTGAGCACAGAGCCAAGAGTCCATCCGCCCTGAGCCTTGTCAGACTTGGTTTCAGGGGCACAGCGATGCTCAGGACACTTTGTGAGGTGCATCAGCACAAAGCAAAGCAAATGCCTGAACTATCTTTCTGCACATACACACACTTCTATTTTTTGCTCTTTTTAAGTGTTTGGGCCCCCTGGCGGTGCTCAGGAGTTACTCCCGGCTCCATGCTCAGGAATCCCTCCAGGCGGGCTCGGGGGACCGTAGGTGGCTCTGGGGGTCGAACTCAGGTCCAACGCATGCAAGGCCAGCGCCCTGCCCACCGTGCCACCTCCCGGCCCAGGGGCGGCTGGTGACCGTGTGGGGCGGGGGGCCCCCACCTGGCCAGTGCGGCCTGCAGCTCCTCCTCCTTCTTGGCCAGCTGCATCTTGAGCTCGGCGATCTGCGCCTGCAGCTCGGCGATCTGGTCGCTGAGGTCGGTGGAGTCGCCCTCCAGCTTCCGGCGCGTCTTCTCCAGCTCCTGCCGCTGCTTCTCCTCTCTCCGGAGGCGCTCTGCCGGGACGGGGAGAGGCTGGAGCCGCCATGGGGGCCTTTCCCTCTAGGGGGCGCCCCCTCCCAGCCCCCATCCTCAGCCTCCCCATGCGGGGATCCAGGCTCAGACCCTGAACACTGCCCCCTGCTGGCCACTAGCACAGAGGCAGCCTGTGCTTGCACCCTAGAGAGTCAGGCTCCCCGGTGCACCCGTGACCCCCTCACCCTCCAGGTCGGAGATCATGGCCTCGTGCTTGTTCTTGAGCTTGGCCAGGCTCTTAGACTTCTCCTCCTCCTCGGTGAGGTTGGTGGTGAACTCGGCGATTCTGTCTTCCAGCAGCTTTTTCTCCTGGGGGCGGGAGGGCGTGTGAGGGGCGCCCGGAAGCCAGGGGGGCCTCCCGGACACACAGAGCTGGAGGGGCACATCTGAGGGGTGGCAAGGAGCTTGCCAGGGCTGCCCGGGCCAGTGACAAGCTCCCCTGAAGGGCCAGAAGCGTCTGGCACCCCGCTGCCCTCCTGGGCCGCCCTGAGACCTGCCCCGTGCGGCCTGCCCGGTGACCACACAGCCCCCTGGAACAGGCCCGCTCGCTCACACAAACCTCCTCACACGACACCCCCAGGTGGGCATCGGGCACCCAGGGCTCCCTTGGACCCCACACCCAGCCTCGGCTGCCCCCTGCACGGGCGCCTGCAGGGATCCCACGAGGACGGACGCCACTAAAGGGGCTTGGTGCACCCGTCCTGGGGGTCGACAGCTCAAGAGCAACCTGGCTAGCCTAGGGGCTGGACCGTCCAGCAGAGGGGGGGGGCGCTCGCCTTGCCCACGGCCAACCCAGGTTCCAGCCCCCAACACCCCTTGTGGTTCCCTGAGCCCCTCAAGGCGTGATGTCTGGGCCCAGGAGTCACCCCTGAGAGCCACCAGGGGTGACGCAAAAACCAAAGAAACCTTCAAGTCATCATCATGATCACGCAACCTGGCACCTAGGACAAAATCCCAAACCTGCCCCGGTGTGGACCCCCCCCCCGACTTGGATCAGAGAAACGGGGCCTGGCGCCCCCCCACCCCCGGGACGCAGCAGCGACGGGGCGGGCACCTTGGCCAGCTTGCAGTTCTGGTCCTCCATGATGATCTGCTCCTCCTCCAGCTTCTTCAGCTTGGCCTCGGTCGTCACCTTCTCCAGCTGCAGCTTCTGCCGGGCGCTCTCCTCCTCCTCCAGCTGCTCCTCCAGCTCCTGCGGGCGGGCAGGACAGCGTGTGAAGCTGGCGGGAGCACCCTTGGGCAGGGAGCACCCCCAGGGGAGGGAGTACTTCCAGGGGAGAAAGCACTCCCAGGGCAGGGAGCACTCCCAGGGGAGGAAGCACTCCCAGGGCAGGGAGCACTCCCAGGGGGGGAAGCACTCCCAGGGGAGGGAGCACCCTGAGGGGAAGAACCGCTCAAAGTGGCCAGAGGGCCGGGAGGCGGCCGATGTTGGGACACACACTGTGACATCTGTGTCCCCTGGTCCCCACCCAGCCCGCAGCGCCCGGCCCCGCTCGGCCCACCTGGATGTTCTGCTGCATCTTCTTCTTCTCGGCCTGCAGGTGCTGGCAGCGCTCCTCCTCCTCCTCCACGCGGGCCTCCAGGTCGTGGCAGATCTCCTCCAGCTCCTGCTTCTTGGCCGTGAGCCGGGCCCGCAGCTCCTCGGCCTCGGCGCACAGCTCCGTCTCCGCCTGCAGCTGCTCCTGGAGCTGCATCTTCTCGGCCATGAGCTGCAGGTGCACGGGAGATGGCGGGGCGGGGTCAGGGGCGGCTGCCCAGGTGCGGGGACCCCGCTGGGCCTCCGCACGCCCCAGGGGGGCCTTGCAGAAAGGCCGGTGGGCTTCCCCCACACACACACCTCCCCCTTACAGGCCGGGGGACCGGCCTGTAGGACACCTGAGCCATGTTTGCGTCCCCAGAGCTCTGCCCGTTGCGGTCCTGGGGCCCCTGGCCAGAGGAGCACCACAGTCTGGGGGCCTCGCCCCGAACTGGTGGCCGGTTAACCAAGAATTGCCCCATGGGCGCCCCCCCAAACCCCCTGCAAAGGAACGAACTGACATTCTAATAGAAACCCCTCCTGCTGCCTTCCCGCTGGCGGCCTGCAGGGGGCAGCAGGGGCGCACCTGGCTCTGCAGCGTCTCCATCTCGGTGAGCCGGTTCTCGGCCGCCAGCTGCTTCTCCCGCACCTTCACCAGCTCCTCCTCCTTGGCCATCATCTCCTCCTCCTGCCGGCTCACCTGCAGCAGCGGCTTCACCTGGGGGGCGAGAGGGCGGCCGGGACGCGTAAGCCCGAGGCGCCGGGGAAGCCTCACCAGGCGTGCTCAGACCCAGAGCCGGGCCGGAAGCGCAGGGAACGTCCCCAGGCTCAAACCCGGAGCAGGAGGAGAGAGAGCCTCTCGGCGGGCGGGGGGCGCGGCTCGGTGAGATCCTGACACCCCCCCCAACCCACCCCCGCCGGCTACACCGCGATGTCCAGAGGAAGCCCTGGAGAGCAGAGGGAGGACAGAGACTACCACGGCTGGCAGGGGCCGGGTGGGGGGTCCGAACCCCAGGTCTCAGAGTCTTTTATTCCTCATGCCTAGGTCAGCAGATGTTCTCCGTGACCAGGTTATAAGGAAACACAGCGGGGCCGCTTGACCACTGATGGGCTTAGAGGGCAAGGGCGCCCCCTGGTGGCACACCCCGGAACAGGTCGGGAGCTATTCTCCCGCCCCTCCCCTCCCCCGCCCGTCACCCCCAGCAGGGCTGTGGCTGGGCCTCCCGCGGCCTCCAGACCCCGCGTGTCAGCCACGGCCTGAGTCGAGGTGCCCGGCACAGGGAGCCCCGGCAGAGGCCCGCCTGGGCGCCCTCAGCCACACAGCGGATGCAGAGGCTCCTCCCTGCCCCGCCCCCCAGGGGGCGCGGTGAGGGGGCCCCCCCAGACCCACCTTGGTGAAGAGCCGCCACCACTGCCAGTTGCGCAGCTTGAGGTAGGCGGCACAGTTCCGCTGCAGCACCTTCATGGCCGTCAGCTGCTGCTGCCGCTTGGCGAAGGCCCTGTGGGCGGGACGGGCAGCAGCCCGGGGTCAGCACCCCAGGGTCACGGGAGACCCCGAGCCCCACAGCCCTGCCCTTGCTCAGGAGATGCTGCCCGCCAGAGCCTCTCGGGACAGAAGTATGTTGGGGGGGGGTAGCAGGTGGCCTGAGACCCCCCCCCTGGGTACCCGACCTCTCAGAGGTGAGGGAGTCCCGGCAAGCCCCGCCCTTTGTGAAGGTGGGTCAGGCCATGGGGTGAGGGTGGCTGCAGGGGTCCAGCGAGGTGGCAGCTGGCACCCAGCTACCCAGAGGCTCAGCCTCCCAGCCCTGCTGCCAACACAGGGTTCCCGTTTGGGGGCGACCCCAGCATCCTCGGGGGGGGGGTGCTGTGAGGTGTGGGCGGAAGGGCGTGGACAAACGAAGGTTCCACCTGACCCAACCGGGGCTCGTGGTTCGGACTGCAGCATGCTCTGCCTCGGAGGGGGGAGGGGGGTCTGAGGGTTCAGGGTACTTGGATGTGGCTGTGACACCCACGGGCCCATGGCGCCCAGGAGCCAGGAGTCACCCGGTGGGTGTCACTCCCACTGTGAGGGACACTAGGACGTGAGGCGTCACTCCGGGGCGGGGACCCCGGCGATGCTCAGAGCTGACTCCGGGCTCAGAGATGGCTCCTGGCAGTGCTCAGGGAACCCTATGGGATGCCGGGTGCACAGCAAATGTCCTCCCTGCTGTCCCGTCTCCCTGGCCTCACAGCGACATGATCACGTGTCTGGTTCCCGGGCCACACCCCATGCCCCTAGGCCTGACTCCGGGCTCTGTGCTCAGGGGTGGGACGGGGCACGGCCGGCGCCTTGACCCCACGCTGGCCCTCCTGTCCTCCCTAACGGGGAACCTCGAGCAGAGACCCAGGAAAGAGGTCAGGGGCCGCCCCGGACTCTCAGAGCCTCAGACAGCCGTCCCGGGCCCAGGGGTGCTGCGGGGGGGCGGGCGGGTGGGATACCCACTTCCTGGCCAGGTAGCCCCTGCAGCAGGCCTGGAAGCCGATGATGACGTCGGTGATCTTGAGGTCGCGCTCCTCCTCCAGGTGGGCCAGCACGCCCGCGCGGAAGAACACCTTGCTCTGGCCGATGCGGTACAGGTTACTGTCCAGCTCCAGCGCCTTGATCTGGGAGGGGGATGGTGGGTTGGTCACAGTCAGCACGCAGTAGATCCTGGGGGCCGGCCCCCAACCCCCCCCATACACACTGTGGTCCTTCCTGTGCTAGAGCCCCGGAAACTGGGGAGCGGCCTGGGGGCGGAAGGGGCTGGACACCACATCAGACTAACGGGCACAGAAACCCGGTGCTGGCCGCCCAGTGAGCAAAGGGGCCCTGGCACCAGGACCAGTGGCAGCCTGGTGTCCCCCTCTGCGGAGCCCCCCCCAGCCCAGCACCACTGCCGGCCAGTAGGAAGAAAGCACGCCCTCGAGGGGAGGCGGGAGTTTACAGCCCAGACACCGGCCACGCCACACAGCAGGGCTGAGGACCCCGCAAAGGACCCCCAGAACCTGCTCAGCGCGGGCATGCGGCTGGCACAGGACACACGTCTGAGGTTTTGGTGGGGGCTGAGGAGTCCCAGCCAGGGACGAGGCTCGGGCTGAGCTCAGAGAGGGTCTGTGCGTGGGTTCACGAGTGGGCCCGGGCAGGGGTCCATGTGTGAGTTCATGAGTGGAGCCGTGTGTGAGTCCATGTGTGAGCTGCGGCACCGAGCACAGCGGGGTGAGGACGGGAGGAGAGAGAGCACCTGGCGAAGCCCCCTGCGTCCCCCCCGAGCCCGAGGGAGGCTGGGAGGCAGCTCGACTCACCATGAGCACGCACGCCTGCTTCCCGTCCATGAAGCCCTTCGGGATGGAATTCGGAGTGAGGATCTCATACCTGAGGGCAGGAAGGGGAGCCGGGTGAGGGGACCCCATGGCCTGAGGACCAGCCCTGCTGTCAGAGGGGAGAGAGGTGGGGATGGAGGAATTCATCCCCTCAAGTTCCCCTGGGAAAGCGAAGAGACATCAGCAGCCCTCAGCCGCTCTCAGCTCTGGCTTGGAGAGAGAGAAAGGGAAGAAACATGCACGTGGAATATTCTGGAACCCGGGAACGCAGAGCTGCCAACTGCTGGTGCCCAGATGTAGTGTCTCTTCCCAGGAGACACAGCCCCCCACCTCCCTGATATGCTGCAGGGAACAGCCAACAGGTGGTCTGAGAGAGCGAGTATCTGGGGGAGGGGTGCTATCCCCGTGCTCTCGCTGCCCAGCTCTGAGCCTAGTCCTTCACGCCCAGGGGTCATATCCTCTGGCTTATATCCTTTAGTCCGCAGGTCCACTTAGGGAACAGAGTGTTGCACCTCCGACCCTGCCCAAGAGCTTTCTGCCTCTTCACTTTGCCCCCGGATGGCAGCAGATGGTGCCAGGCCCCCAGCCCCCACGTGACTCTCATTTCCGCAATCAGATCAGGTTGCCGCCTACTCCAGGACGATGGGGAGAGCGTGAGAGGCACACGGGACCTCAGCCGTGCATGGACACGGATACCGCTCACCGCCTCACCTCTGCCGGAACTCCTGGAAGACCACACGGTTGGGGAAGCCCTGGCGACAGATCCGGATGCCCTCCAGAACCCCGTTGCAGCGCAGTTGGTCCAGCACCAGATGGGGGTCCAGTTTGCCAGCCTGGAAAAGAAACACAGGCATGGGGTGGGGGGTGATTCCCTGCTAAAGACACGGGCGTGTGATACCAGCTGTGGGTGAACGCTATACAGTAAATGAACAGGAAGGGCAGGGTGCAGGTGTGCTGTCTCTTGGGGAGCCAGGGTCGAACAGCAGGGGGCGCTGAGACTCTGTGCTGGGCTGACAGAGGGCAATGAGACTGTGCTGAGCTCTTATGAGTCAGGGCCGACCAGCAGAGAGCACTGACATTCTCTGTGCTGGGCTGCAGTGTTAGGGCCAACCAGCAGAGGGTGCAAAGGCCCTCTGTGCGGGGCTGTGGTGCCAAGGCTGACCAGCAGAAGGCACTGAGACTCTGTGCTGGGCTGCAGTGTTAAGGCTGACCAGCAAAGAGCGCCGCAGCTCTCTGTGCTGGACTGTGGAACCAAGGCTGACCAGCAGAAGGCGCTGCAGCTCTCTGTGCTGGGCTGCAGTGCCAAGGCTGACCAGCAGAGGGTGCAGAGGCTCTCAATGCGGGCCTATGGTGCCAAGGCCGACCAGCAGAGGGCGCGGAGGCTCCGTGGTGGGCTAGTATCGGTTAGGGGGCGCAGTCCCGACGGTCGCCTCACCTTTTTCTCGTGGTTGGGGATGATGCAGCGCACGAAGTTGGGGTTGGTGTTGCGCAGCGTGGCCATGAGCTTGGACAGCTGCTCCTTGTAGAGCTGCCCCACCGTGCGGAACATGCCCTTCCGCGTCTTGAAGGCCCCGGGCATCGCCGTCTCCGACATGCCGGCCACCTGGTCCAGGCCGATGATACGGTCCACTGCGGGGGCCACAGGAGGGCAGTGTGAGCGCCCGGCAGGCCCGGAGGGAGGGAGGGAGGACGGCGGCACGAGAAAGGGACGGACAGACGGACAGCAGGACGGAGAAAGAGAGGCTGCGAGCAGCGAGAGCCAACCGCCCGGGGACCATGCAGAGGCCGACGGCCACCTCCGGGGTGGGGGACAGGAAACAGGAGAGGTCTGGGCCAGGCCGTGGGCCACAGAGGGGGACCAACTCCCCGCTCCTGCTGCCCACGGCAGAGTCCTGTCCCCAGGACACGAGCCAGCAGAGTGCTGGGACACAGCAATGTGTCCACCAGTCTGGGTGGGGTCAGCCTGTGAACCCCCCACCGCATAAGGTTACGTGGGCCCAGTGCCAAGACCCGTCCTGACTCACCCCTTTGCCTGGGGACTGGGGGTGTTGGCTCGATGGGCAGGGGGAGCTCTCGGCCCATTCTGCCCGGGGCTCTGGGCCCCGCACAACTCTCTCCAGCGGGACCCTGCCCCCCACGGAGAGCACAACCACCCGCGCAACACCTAACAGGCTCCCCAAGAACCAGCAGGCGATGGCGTCGTCAAGCCCAGGGCCCACCCGCTCACGCTCCTGGGGCTGGACTCCTGGCACCGGGCTCTGGGCACCTGCACCCAGGAAGCAGCCGGTCACTAGGGCTCACACCGGCGCCCGGACCCGAACCCACCGTTGTTGACCAAGCCTAGGGGTCAACACCCGCGGGCCAGCAACGTGCGGACAGTGTGAGGCAAGAGGTGCCCCTGAGCGGAACTGAAGACGCCCACCCGCAGTGGCAGCCGCGCCCTGGGACAGTGCCAAATGCCCGGACACTGCTCTCTGGGGAGCAGCCCGCATCCTTCACACAGGCCGGCGGCCCCGGGCCCCTGGCTGGCGTGGCGGCAAATAAAGGTCATGCCGAGAGGCTGCCCAGAGGGGGGATCAGGCCAGGGCACCTCAGGTGCCTGTGCTGTCCCCGGGAGGCCCAGCAGGAGAGGGCCTTTGCCAAGCTCACACATGTGCGTGCACGCGCGCACACACACACACACACACACACACACACAGAGCATGACACCAGGCCCTCATGCAGACACTGAAGCCGGTCAAGCAGGACATGTCCGGCAGTCGGAGACAGCTGCCCGCCCTCTCACACGCTGGAGAGGTGACACCCCCCAGGGGTCAACCCCGGCCCAGCCCTCCGGTGGCCGGGCACGGAGGTGGCCCCCTCAAGCTCGGGGGCCCGGGCGCAGGCGGGCAGGCAGACAAGCCCAGCAGGCAGGCAAGCCAGCAGCGGGGGGCCGCGCGGCCCAGATGCACCCCACACGCACGGGCCCCCACGCGGTGGCCAGTCACCTGGTTCTAGGTGCAGAAAGGGAAAGCGTTGATAGAAATAGGCTCTCTGAGTGCTCTGCATCTCTGCAACGGACAGGTTAAAGCAAACCCCGGCAAGGAGAGACCCACGGCCAGTCAGAGAGGAGGCGGAGGGGGGGCGGCGTGGGGCCGGGCTCCTCTGCCTCCTGGGGAGTGCAGAAGGTGCCGGGCGTCCACGCCGCGCGGGGCAGAGCTGCCCGGAGAGAAGGGCAGAGCCGCCCAGTGCTTCCAGCAGGAGGAGGATTGGGAGATGCCAGGGAAGGAGACCTGGGGGCTGCGGTAGGGATGCAAGCGCCCCCTGGTAGGTGGCTCAGTCATTGCCAGGGTGGGAAGAGGTCCCAAGTGGCCACAGAGAGGAAAGCAAGGGAGCAGAGGGCAGGGGGCAGGGGGAAAAGGGCAAAGGGCAAAGGGCGTACCATCCTTCCAGAGCTCTGAGACAAACTTGTCGGAAGACTGGTGCAGGAGCGTGGCAATGTTGTCGTTCAGGGGGTCCATGTTCTTCATCAGCCACTCATCGGCTTTGTAGTCCACCTGCCAAGTCAAGAGTCAGTCCCGAGACCGGCCACACGGGGGCACTAGTGCACACTGCTCCCTCCGGGGGCACAGACTGACCCGGATCACACACGAGTGAGAAACGGGGGAACCGGGGAGACAGGACAAGGTGACACTGCACAAGGCCAGCCAAGCCCGGAGTGATCTCCCCCAGCACCACACGGTCCCCTCAGCACCGCTGGGAGTGCCAGCGCCACAGTGACCCGGGAGCGGCCCCCCACACAAACGCGGCAGGCACGCGCCAAAACCAAAACGCCAAATAAAATACAATAAAAAGAAAATCCACGCTCAGACCAGCTACATCTGAGTCCTTCCGGGCAGCAGCGGCTGTCTCCCACCACCAGGGGGTGCTGTGGGGCACATGCCATGGGGCCCGTGTGAAAACTGCTCCCCCCCACCCAAGCACAGAGGCCGGGCCCACCTTGCCGGCGTAGTGCATGATGCAGAAGTCTGCTTTGTCCTTCAGCTGCTTGGGCTTCTGGAACTTGGGGTGGGTGCCCTGCTCCTGCACCACCTTCTCCACGAAGCTCTTGTCGGTGGCCTTGGGGAACCAGCACTCCTCGTCCAGCAGGGCCAGGATGCCTGGGGGGCCGGCCTGGGGGGGTGCAGAGAGCACGGGTGAGACCCCAGTGCTGGGTCTCCCGGAGGGTGGGTGGTGGCCCCCGGCCTGGGCACCCCCAGCTCCACCTGAGATCTCCGGTTGCTGAAGCGGGCGGTGCTGACCCCAGGGCCTGCCCCGGGGGGTCGGGTGAGGTCATGTGCGGGGCGCCCCTAAGCCAGTCTCCAGCAGGCTGCCCTCCCGGGCCCACGCGCGGGCACGAGGGGACACGGGCCATGAGGCCCCGGGGAAAGGAGAAGGTGCCCGGAGCACCTGTGCCCGTCCGTGCAGACCCCGGCACGCGTGGACCACGGGTCACTCGCTGCACCCCACCCCCGGGCTCCTCAAAACACACCCTGCCCCCTTGGCCTCCGCCCGACGTCCACTGCCACACCGTCCCTGCGGCCACCGGCCTCCAGAAGGCCCTGCCTCCTGAGCACGTCATGGGAACCGGGCAGAACCGGCCCTGCTCCAGGGCGGAGCTCACCCCTGCCCCCCGCAGACTGCAGCACCCACCCGCGGGACCCCAAGGCAGCTGGCAAGGGTCTCAACCCGATGGCCCCGGAGAAGGGCTCCCAGTGACCCCCCCTCCCGCCAAATCACGCGACCCAGATCCCACGGAGGGGGGCGGAGGGGGACACTGGCAGTGTCTGTCCGGCCCCCCAACGAAGGAGAAGACAGAGAAGGGCGCCTGGAGCTCCTTGGAGGGTGCTGGGTGGTCTCCAGGCTCAAGGCAGCAACGGCCCCACCCTCCACCCCTGCAGGTCAGGTCAGGCAAGATATTCCAGTGCTGCCCCCTGCTGGCCAGGTCGTGTAGGGCACACTCCAGCTGCTTCCCCAGCTCACTGCAACCCAGCAGGGTGAAGCTGAGTGCCTAGGCGAGGAGGAGAGGAGCGAGCACAGAGCCAGGAGCCGGTGAGGGGGGGGAGGGACGACGCCCCCTGTGGGGCTCCAGCCGTGAGCATGGCGGGGGAAGGGGCAGAGGCCCAGGGCTGAGTGCGTCCGGCCCTTACTGGCTTCTCGATGAGGTCGATGCAGGGCTGCAGGTCGAGGCCGAAGTCGATGAAGTTCCACTCGATGCCCTCGCGCTGGTACTCCTCCTGCTCCAGGATGAACATGGTGTGGTTGAAGAGCTGCTGCAGCTTCTCGTTGGTGTAGTTGATGCACAGCTGCTCGAAGGAGTTCATCTGCGGGTGCGAGAAGAGGGGCGGAGACGCCGGTCTCAGAAGGGAGCCCAACACCGGTCCTAGGAAGACGGCCTCACCCAGTCACCCCAGTGCTGCCCCTGCTGGCCAGGTCAGGGAGGACACCCCAGTGCTGCCCCCTGCTGGTCAGGTCAGGTATGGTGTCCCAGTGCTGTGCCCCTGCAGGCCAGATTAGGTAGGGTGTCCCAGTGCTGCCTCCTGCAGGCCAGATTAGATAGGGCACCCCAATGCTGCCCCCCTGCAGAACAGGTAGGGATGTTCCAATGCTGCTCCCTGCTGGCCAAGTCATGAAGGACACCCCAGTGTCGGCCCCTGCAGGCCAGGTCAGGTAGGGCACTCTCATGCTTCCCCCTGGGCCTGAATGGGTTGGGCGGGGCACCCCAATACCCTGGCAGATCTTAAGAGGGTCAGGACTTTCCCTTCTCATACCCAGTGGCAGCGGGGGTCTCCAATTTCTGGACCCAAAGGCCCCTCTAGCAACCTCTAATAAAGTCCATCTCAGAGTAACATTTCCAAGGAGGTGACAAAGGGTTGTTCAGAAAGACAATGATCGGGACATTGGGCCACTTTCATAACCGGAACCAGCCATGGGCGTACCCACTCCCCAACTCTGGAGGGACACGTGAGCACCGGGGAAGCCCACCTCGACAGTGACCGCGACCCGAAACTCTGGGTTCTCCTTGACAAAGACCCTAAGTGCTCGGGTCTCAAACCCCCTCGCTTCAGTGAAATATAAAGTGGGAATTTACCCCCCGGGACATCTACCACAGGTGAAGGCCCTCTCGCCTAGGCAGCACCAGCGCCCCCCGCCCGGGCACAGCGCCTTTAAGGACAGAACAAGGGCCTGTCGCCAAGCCCCCGAGAGAGAGTCAAGTCCCACATGCCCCGTGCATGGGCGGGAGGAGGGGGCGGGGGTCAGGTGGGAGGGGAGCGGGTGAGAGGAGGCGGGGCGGGGGGCTCACATCGAAGATCTCGAAGCCGGCAATGTCCAGGATGCCGATGAAGGAGGCCCCCTGGCGCTTGGTCTTGTCCAGGGCCTTGTTGATGCGCAGCACCAGCCACCGGAACATGCGCTCGTACGTGGCCTTGGCCAGAGCCTCGATGGCGAAGTCGGCCTGGGAGGGGCACAGGGAGTGTGGGCGCCCCATCGTGTCCCCCGCAGGGCCCGGCCCTCGAGACGGGGGGTGACGCTGCGCCATCACGCGGGGTGCCGTGTGGGAACGATGCCCACCGAGCCAGACACCCGCTGACACCCACGTGGGGGGCTCGGGCACCGGCAACTCCCTTTCCGACTACGAACTGGGTGGGGAGGCGGGTATTTGGGGCTTGGGGGCTTGGCAGGGTCTCAGGGGCCCCAGAACACACCCTACTCCACCAGCTCCGAGCACCCACCTGCAGCGAGCAGGGGCTGGGCGGGGACCACCCGATGCACCCCATGTTTCCTGCCCCCCCTGCCCCGGGCTATACGGGGACGGACAGCAGAGACCCCCGGGGGGGGGCGCAGCGGGCACCCCACCCAGGACCCACCTGCTCCTTGGTCTGGGCCTTCTGCACGTAGTCCCGCCCCACCTTGATGCGCGGGGTGAGGATGCCGCGGGTGAAGTCGGTCACATTGATCCCCAAGAGGTGGGACACTTTCTGGGCGGCTGCGTTTTCGCAGAGAGACGGGGGGGGAGGGGGGCGGGGGAGGACTTAATTAGGCCCGAGAGAGCGAGCCGGCAGGTCCCTGCCAGCGGCCGGTCACCAGGCGACCGTCACCAGGACGACTGATGGCATCTCGCCGGCGCCCGGCAGCGTCGCCACCGCCTGGCCAGCCCTGCCTCGCGCGTCCTCCTCCGCCCGACCCCACGGCCCTCAGGGGGGCCCGGGAGGGCTGAGGGCACCGGAGCCAGAGAGCCCAGGGCTCAGCAGAAGCCCAGGGTAGCCGTGACGAGGCTGCGTTGTGATTTCTAGAACATTCTGGGGAAGCCCCATGGGAGCTGGAAACAACAGAGGTCACAGTGTGGCCGACTGGGCCGAGGAGGGTGCTGGTCTCGGGAAGGAGGGAGGGAGACCCCGGGACACTGGTGGGGTGGGGGGATGTTGTGCCGCCACGTGGTCAGATGGTTTCAGAAAGGTAGCAGGCCGGCAACACCCACCAAGAGTGGAGGCTAGGATTTCTAGAAGGTTCTCCTGAGCCAACGCAAGCCCAGGCAGCCAGGGGGCTGGGCCGGGAAATGTGTTTGCGGTGCTGGGACCTGCCCCCCTGGGGGTGGGCCGAGGGGGTGCGGGGCGGGGTGTCACCTGTGTTGTCGGGCATGGAGGCCTGGTCGGTGTTCCGCTCCTTCTTGAAGGCGATGTTGCCAAGCTGTAGGACCCCTGAGATGACCCTCAGCAAGCCTGGGGGTGGGGTGGGGGGAAGAGCCGCTCAGGACCAGGCGGGGCGGGGACAGGCCCCCCGGGGAAGCCTCTGCTTTCCACACGCTGAGACCCCCGCCCCGCTGAGGCCACACCCCACGCGTGCCTCGAGCTCAGAGACTGCTGCTGTTTCCATCAATAAAGGGTCTTAGCCTTTGTCTTTGGGGGGCCTGGTTCATTTTACGGTTTGGGGGGGCCACACCCAGAAGTGCTCAGGGCTGACTCCTGGCAGGGGCTCAGGGGGCCCTCCGGGGTAACAGGAATTGAGCCCAGGTCGGCCAAGTGCAAGACCAGCACCCTCCCGGCTGTGCGATCTCTCTGCACCGTATCAATAAAGTTTTATTGGAACACGGCCCCACCTGTCCGTGCACATCCTGCCTGGCCTGAGGGAAGCGGCTCCAATCCTGACCCTTTCTCCAACTCAGCAACTTCACACGCCCCCACCCCAAAGTGAGTGGGTGGGGTAGAACAGCCCACCCTGCACCTCGTCTTTCTGGAATGATGCCTCAAGAGCGCCCCCACCCTCCCTGGAGGAGAGCGGCACGGCACACTGCCCTTCACTCGGGCTTCGCCCACACAAGACCCCACCGGCCCCTGCCCCCACTACCCCCAGCCCCCACCCCTGGGCCCTTTGTCCCCCTCAGTCAACATCTGAACAAGCCCCAAAGTTCCGGGGGGAGTCGCCGTTCCCCAGAACCCAGAAGCAGCACAAACAGGAAACTGCCCCGGACCCCACCACAGGGCCCCGAGGCCCCCAGCCGACCTCCGACCCCCCACAGGGGCCCCCCCATACCGATCTGCTCGTCCTCGGGGATCCCCATGATCCTCATGGCCTCCATGGTCTCCTGGAACATGTCCTTGTCCTGCTGCCCGGGGATGGTGACGTGCCCGTTGGACAGGAAGCGGTACTTGTTGTACGGCTCCAGCAGGAGGTCGGCTGGCGGGGGGGACAGAGGCTGGTCACCGCGGGCTGGACATCACAGGCTCCCTGGGACCCCAGTGCTCCAGGGAACCAGTGGCCAGAGCCCCCCCACCACCTGGGACCTGCCGCAGCCGAACTCCCCTAGGGACAGACAGATGCTCCCGAGGTCGGACAGAAGCCATGAGCCGCAACAGCGCCACCCCCTGGGGACCGCTGGCCACGACTCACTCTTGAGGTGCTCCCCGGCCCCGGAGAGCAGGTAGTAGAAGATGTGGAAGGTCCGCTCGTCCTTGGCCTGGCGGATGGCTCGCGACTTCTCCAGGAGATCTGGGCGGACGCTGAGGAACCTTGCGCAGCCGGAGAAAAGGCGCCCGCCCGCCGGAAGAGCCCGACCCCCCGCCCGGGACACCCCCGACACGGGGGGCAGCGCTCACACTTCGGAGCTTGGTGGGGCAGGAGGGAGGTCAGACTCCCACTACTGGGGCGGTAACACGGCCCCCTGAAACCAGCGTTGGGAGCCACAGTGGGGGGGGGGCCTCCGGTGCTGCCCCCTCCCTGCAGCCCAGCTCCGGGGAGGAGGGACCCTCCAGCACCAGCGGGGGCAGCTGGGAGGGGCTCCCTGGCCGGGCCCAGACGCGGACGCGCCCCAAGGATACAAGTCTCGATGTTGGCGCCCACGATGTAGCCATTGACGTCAAAGTTGATGCGAATGAATTTGCCCTGCGGGAAGGCGGAGATTAGTGTTCCCGCCTCCGGCCGAGTTGGTGTGGGAGGGGGTCGGGCCGGGTGGCCTCGGCCAGCACCCACGCCTCAGAGAGGACCCTTGGCCAGCCGGGCGCAGGGAGCTTGGAGGTACCCAAGTTCTTCCAAGGGGGAAGAGAAGCCCCTCGCCACCCGCCGGAGCCAGCCCGGGGCTCGCCCCGCGCGGCTGGGAGTGGGCACCCCATCCCCCCACAGGCCTTCTGCCACCTAGCAGGACGGACGCAGAGGGGCGCCCGAAAACGGCCCCTGGCAGCCCTGAGCCCTGGCCAGCCCACTGCACATGGCAGGGCCCTGGGGCCCGGAACCTTCCCTGCGCTCCAGGTGAGCACAGCCTGGGGCCACGCCACAAGCCACGGCTCTGGGGGTCACGGAACTGGCGCGCGGGGGCCCCGACTCACAAATCTCGAGGAGTTGTCGTTCTTCACAGTCTTGGCGTTCCCGAAGGCCTCCAGGATGGGGTTGGCCTGCAGCAGCTGCCGCTCGAGCTCGCCCTGCAGAACACGCGGGGCCGTGAGGGGGCGGGGCCTGAGGGGCGGGGACTGATGGGCGGGGTCTGCGGGGCGGGGCCTGAGGGGCGGGGCGGGGCGGGGCCCGGGCCACACGCCCACGCAGGGTCCCAGCATCCGCCGGGCCTCTGGGAACCGCGCTGGGGAGACCTGACTCCCCGCAAATCCTGCGGCCCGGGTGGGGGCAGGAGAACCCCCTGATCGCAGAGCCTGGGCTGAGGCCCCGAGCCCCCCGGGAGGAGACCCTGGAAAGAGCCCCGGATGCCAAGAGGGCGCTTGAGAAGCTCCGAGCCTCCCGAGCGGGACCCAGTCCCCCGCACACGGGGCTCTCTCTGCCTCTCGAACCCGGGCCCCAGCAGGAGCCTGTGGGCTCTCAGCTGCTAGTCGGGGACCCACAAACCCACACACACTGTCGTGACACTGGTGGTTACAGCCACTGTATCCGTGGACACCCCCTGCCCCCGCCCCCGGGCCCCGGGCCCAGTGCTCAGGGCAGGCAAAACAGACGGGGCGTTTCGGAGGTCAGCACAGTGCCTGGGGATCAAACAAGGCAGGGCCCGAGCGGGGCTCGATTCCCGACACCACATCACATCACACACACACACACACACACACACACACACGGGGCATCTCCAGCTGTGATCCTGCATCTCTCTCTCTCTCACACACACACACACATACACACACACGGGCATCTCCAAGCTGGGAAAACACCACAGAGATAGGAAGTAGACAGACGGACAGACACACACACACACACCCGGACATCTCCAGGTGTGGCCCTGCATCACACAAACATATACGTATGGGCATCTCCAAGCTAGGAAAACACCATAGGAAGTGGACACACACACACACACACACACACACACACACACACACACACACGGGTATCTCCAAGCTGGGAAAACACCACAGGAAGTGGACACACACACAAACACACACAAACACACACCGGTGCATCTCCATGCTGGGAAAACGCCACAGGAAGTGGAAACTGAGGGCAGGTGGGGAGGGGAGGGCGGCCTCCAACCATCCGCACCCCCTCCCGAGCGCAGCTTCTACCGAGTGCCATGGGGGCGGGGGGGTCACATCTTCCTCCCCAAGGGCAGTCGGGCCCCCCTGGGGGCTCAACTCGGATGAACCCGGGGGCTGCATCACCCTCCGGGCCGACTGGCGCTCGCTCAGCTCCCGGCCGGGTCCCCGGGGCGGGGCTGCACAGCGCACGGGGCCGGGCGCGTTTGGTCTTTATTAGCGGGGCTGGCGCGGGGCCAGGGCTTTCCGGGAACCGAAGCTGCCTCCTGTGAGTGATGAAAACTGGGAGCAGCGGCGGCTCCCGGGGGAGCAGGGCCTTCTGCCGGGCGGGCCGGAGCAGGACGGATGGCGGGCGGCCCCCCCCAGGCCCCTCTGCGGGCGTCTGCGCCCAGACCTCGGAGGGAGGAAGCGGGACGGGGCGGGGGGGGGGTGTCAGCTGCGGGGCAGGGCACAGGGCCATCGCCCAGACGGCCAGGCAGTGACCTGGAGGGGGCACTAGCCCTGCACACACACACAAGCGCACACACGCACATGCACACGCACACAACACGCACGCACACGCACACACACACACACACACACACACACAGGAACAGCCCCAGCCACTCAAATGCCGCCTGGTGCCCGCACACAGACAGGGCCGGGCCCCAGAAAGGCCAGTTCCACGGGGGGCACCCGCGGGCACCTGCTGGGCGGTATGGCATCCCCTGAACACCCGCTCGATACCCAGGGGGTGCTTGGCAGCAAGAGGGTACAAGGCAGAGGGAAAGAGGGGAAGCGGGGAGGGTCCGGGAAAGCGCTCGGACCCCCGACACGGCAAGCCCAGGCGCTCTGCAGAGACACCACGCCTGGCCTCAGACACACCCGCTGCCAAGCCAGCGTGGGGCCTCTCGGGAGCTGCCCGGGGCAGAGACGACCTGCAGCACTGGGCACTGACCGGGCCAGGGACAGTGAGTGCTCGGGGCACGCGGGAAAGGACAGCCCCGCACTCCGGCCAGGCACCGGCTCACAGGAGGCACCTGCGCCCGCCTGCCCCTCCCCCCCCGTCTCTGCTGCTGTCCCCTCCCACTGGGGTCTGTGACCCCTCCACAGGGCAGGGACACGGCGATGACCCAAGGGAAAAGGAGGGTCGGGAGCGAGAAAGAAACCCCGATGGTGTCTACATGTGACTCCTGGCATCCCCGCGGGAAAAGGGCGATGGAGAAGGCGGCCCTCGAGGAGAAGGGGACAACGATTCCACAGGAGGGAGGAGCGGTTCATGGGTGTATGAGAGAGAGAGAGAGAGAGAGAGAGAGAGAGAGAGAGAGATCAGGGAGAGGGAGAGAGAGAGGAGGAGGGGAAAGGAGAGAGGGAGAGAGAGAGGAGACAGAGGAGGAAGGAGAGCAAGGAGGAGGGGGAGGGAGAGAAGGGGAGGGGGAGGGAGGGAGCACGCCCCCCCCAGGCATGCTGATGACCCCGACCCCAACTCTGGGAAATGCTCCTGGGGAGCAGAGGGGGCTCTCCTGGCGCAGGCGTGAGCCGGGGGTGGCTCCTGCACCCCTCCTGCAGGTGGCGGCCGATGCCCAGGTGCCCAGCTTACGGCTGCATGCCGCCCGCAGCCCTGCCCGCCCCCCTCCACACAGTGAGCGGAGCCCCCCGAGGGCGCGGTGGCCGCAGAGTGAGGGTGAGAGAGTGACGTGGGGTGAGAAGCGCCGAGTTCGGGGCACACGCGTTTTCGGGGGGAGGCACACACGCATTCCCGGTGCAGAACGTGCGGTCAACGTGCAGCTCACCTGGCCCGCAGGCCGCCACGCCCTTCACCGGCCACCAAAGGGGGGAGAGAAGAGGGAGGTGAGACGCAGGTCCCGCAGCCCCGAGGCCGGCTGGGAGCTGGACGTGGGAGTCCCAGGCCCAGCCCTCGCGTCGCCTGCTCCCCGACGGCAGTCCCCAGAAGTGGGGAGGCCCCGGGAGCGGGGGACGGGGCCCCCCGACTCTGCCTGGTCCCGCCGGCCAGGACTCGCGGAGCCTCACCTGGTCCTTCTTGCTCTTGTGGGACGAGGCCACGTGCGCCAGGTACTGAATCACCTTCTTGGTGTTCTCCGTCTTGCCCGCGCCGGACTCCCCCCTGCAGAGAGCGCCGGGAGTCAGGGGGGGAAGCCGCCGCACCCCGTCCGGACCCCCGCCCTGCCCACTGGGAGCTCCTGGGCTGACAGCCAAGGGGGCGGCCAGCCAGAGCCGGGCTCCACGGCTGGCACCTCCCAGGTCACGGGCACGCGCCCGCACTGCTGCCCTGGAGACGGCCAGTGCGTGCAAATGCCCATCAGGCTCAGGCCGTGGGTGGCTGGTCGGGGGTGGAGCAAGCCCCCCTTGCATAGGTGTGAGCCCGGGGCTCGCTCAGACCCTCCTAAATCTGCAGCCGCAGGGGCCAGGGTGGCAGGACAGCAAGGAGGGCACTGGCCTTGCTCGGGGCCAACCTGGCGTCAATCCCCGGCACCCCACTAGGCCCCCCAGCCCCCAGGATTAAGTCCTGAGCACTGCTGGGTGTGGCCCCCAAAAACAACTTCGCTCCAGAGAATGTTCTGGAGAGCACGAAGTCCCGAGGCCCACAGACAAGCCAGCGGGGGCTGGGGACACCTCACCTCAAATGCCCTTGGGGATGCGGACCCCGGATCAATCCCGACCCGGGCGCACGGGACCCCCCCACCCCCAACAACCCGCCAGCCCCTCTGCGAATGGCAATGCAGGGTGCCCACGGGCTGCGGGACCCAGCGGCACCGACACCCGTCCCCACGAGTCCTGTCCCATGGTGGGAGGGACGGGAGGCAAAGACTGGGGACAGGGCCGGTCGCCCTAGGTCTGGCAGGTGACCCCAAGAAACAGGAGGTGGGGGGACACTTACGTGCACAGGATCGACTGGTCCTCTCGGTCTGCAACAGAGGAGACACGGGGTTAAAAACTCCAGGAGTCACGGGGGTGAGGGGGGCGGTCCTTGGGCCACTGTCAGAGGGACCTCCTGGGGGTAGGGGAGGGCACCCAAGGGCGAAGGGGGAAGGTTCTGGGTACTCTGGGGGGGTGGTGAAGGTGCCACTGATCTCTCGATCCATCAAGACCAAAATCGTCACCACGACTGCAACCACGTGCCTGGAGCGACACCCAAATCCATGCAAAGGGCTGGACAGAGAGCACGGCGTGGGGGGAAGGGGCGGTGCTTGCTCTCTGCACACAGCCGACCCGGAATCGATCCCCGGCATCCCATCGGTCCCCTGAGCACTGCCAGGCATTAATTTCTGCGAGCAGAGCCAGGAGCAACCTCCGAGCGTGGCCCCAATTGCCAGGCGTGGCCCCAAACCAAACCGAACCAAAAAAAAAAAAAAAATCAACATTAAAGTTACAAGCAAGGAAGTAGTTCTGGGTTGGCAGCGCCACCAAGCCAGCCACGGGGGCCCGTGTCCACCTCACCGCCCACCCCATGTGGCAGACCGGAAACAGTCCCCGCCCCAGGTGAGCTCCCCGGGGGCGTGGCCCTCACCATGGGTGTGAGGGGAGTGAGCGGGGAAGGCAGGGGGAGCAGGCTGAGGTACAAGACTGGCTCTGGCACTCGGACCCTGCCTGGGGAGGGCGGGGCAGCCCCAGACACTGCCCAGTTGCTGGGTGGTAGCAGCCGGAGTCTGAGCGGCCCGAGAAGCATCGTGGGGAGCCTGGCCACTGGCCTTTGCGGGAAGGACGTGGGCCAGGCCGGCGCGGGGAGCCAGGGGTGCAGGAACGCCCCCACTTTGGAAGCTAAGTGTGCAGGAAATGCCTTCAGGCCCGGGCTGCAAACAACTGCATTTTTTCCCGTCGGGGGCACGTCCTCACCCTGATTCCGGGACACAGATTCACCCTTCCCCCCCCTGCCGCTGGCAGAGGGGGGGCTTGGGTGGGAGGGCAACACCCGAGGTCCCGGACCCCCAAGAACTAGACGCAGGGCACCTCACGGCCCGTCTGACTCACCAGAACAGGGGCCCAGCGCCTGGCCAGAGTGACCCCCACTGGCCACACCCTGGCCCCGGAATGACCCCACGGCACTGTGCCCTGTCCAAGGAGTGACCCTACTGCACCGGGCCGTGTCCACGGCATGACCCCACTGTGCCCCATCCAAGGAACAGACCCCACAGCGACGGCCCCGCCCACAGGCAGGGCGAGGGGGAGCAGCACAGGGTCAGAGCGGCAGGGGAGCCCCGGGAGAGAGAGAGGAGGCCAGCAGGGACCCCGGAGCTGACCGGGAGCCACAGAGCGCCACTGGGAGCTTCCCGGCTGCAGGGTCCTGCTCAGGCTCACACGCCTGCGGACCTGGGGGCCAGGAAGGGTCCTGACGCCCGTCCCCAGGGCGGGGACAATGGGGAGGCTTCAGGGGGGGAGGGGCACGCCTCCTCTGCACCTCCTGCTGAGTTACTGGGCAGGGCCGGGCTGGCGTCCTCTCCCCACGGTCCACTCCTGCTGGTGCCTGGTGGACAGGAATGGCCAGAACCGACAGGGGCGCCCTGGACAGCGGCACTCGCTCGCTCCCAGGCGTGACTGCGGCTCCCTGCGGGTGTGGCCTCGGCCCACTCAGACCCAGTCTCACGCCCGGCTCCTCTCCCAGAGGCCAGTCGCAGGGACAACGGGAAGACAGCTCAGGACCCGAGGCACCGAACGCATTCCCAGCCCAAACAGGGGCGGCCCTGCCCTGCCCTGCCCTGCCCTGCTGCCTCCCCCCACCCCAGACCATCTGCTTGGCTGGGGGGCGACCCCCATCCCTCTCCCACCAGCACCCCAGAGCAAACCTGGCCCACAGCCCCGGGGCTCCCTGCCCTACAGCCTGGCAGGGAAGAAGGCAGGAGACTCAGCAGCCGGGTCACCTAAGTGAAGGCACGGGCACTGTCCAGGGGACTCGGAACCCCTCTGTGGGCCCTGATGCCATGTGCATGTACACACACACATATATGCACACATGCATGTACACACATGTGCATACGTGCACACAAGCACACAGAGACATGCACACGTGCGCACACATATATGTGGACACATACACATGCATGCATATGTGCACACATACGTATGTACGTGCATGGGCACATGCACATAAACACAGGTGTGCATGCACACACGTAGAAACACACGCACACGTGTGCATACACACATTTGCAGGCACACACACCCCCGTGCACACATGCACACCCACAGAGCGTGTCGAGTCACAGCCCCGACACTGGCAAGCAGGTACCTGCGCCTGCTGGCAAGTCGGGGGCCGAGGCCCAGCCAGGCGAGGCCATAAAAGGCAACATTCCCGGCCCCTGGGAGGGAGGGAAGTTCCCAGGCCCTGGAGGCCGCCCCGGGATGGCTGGAATTCCTCCCGCCGGGGAGGTGGAGTCAGACGCAGAGCTGCCGGACAACAGGAAGCAGACACACACACACACACACACACACACACACAGGACACACGCGCACGTGCCCAGGGGCGGCACACACACACACACACTCCGGGGCCTGTGCCCAGAGATGTACACACAGATACACATGCATAGAAGCAAAACACAGGCAGGCAGGCTGACATGCGCATGCATGCAGATGCACACATGTGCCCACAGATGCACATACGCATACACACACACATGCAGACGCACATACAAACACAGGCACGCAGGAGTGCACACTCGTGCCCACACAGACAGACACACACACAGGCTGGCAGACGTGCCCGGAGGACACATACACGGGTTCACACACAGACACACACAAATTTTCTTTCCAGACCCAAACTCACGGGACCTCCACCCAGCCCCCAGTTCCTCCTGTCCTGACCCCCGACCTTTGATCCTCAATTCCTAAAACCCAGCTGCCCTCCCCCACCACCCCCGACTCCCAAAACATCTGAGACTCTGGTTTTACACCTCAAAGAACCCTTCCTGCCTTGCCAGAACATTCCATCGGGCAGATGCTCTGAGAGAAGTGGCCCCTTCCCGTTTCCTGCCTCTCCCCCCCGCCCCCCCAGAGCACCCGGCTCAAGGCCGGCCACGAGGGCCATCTGGGAAGGCCTCTCACAGGAGGACCGTCCCCCCACGGGCCGCCTCGGCAGCGTCCCCGGTGGGCAGCAGGGAGTGGGGACCCAGCCACAGCCCGGGGCGCTCGGGGTCCCCTCCTGGACACTCCTCGGGCTGCCCCACAATGCAGCCGCTCCGGGGTGTCCACACGGGGTGGACCAGCAGCCCCCCTGCAGGAGGGAAGGAGGGAGGGACGGGAGGAGGGAGGGAGGGAGGGAGGGAGGGAGAGCAACGGCCGGAGCGGTTTTGGGGGTCGACTGGCGGGGATTCCTCTGGACACTCTCCGCGACCACTGTCCTCCGGCCAGCACAGGGGGAGGGGCCCTGGGCTCCCCTGCAGGGCACACAGACACCCCAGGCTCGGGCCTCCCGGGCGTGGACGGTCTCGGCCGCCCCCTTGGTCTCGAGCCCCCACGGCGGCTGGTGTCACCACAGCCAGCGGTGCTCTGGCCTTAGTCCCAGCCCTGCACTCAGGGGTCTCTCCTGGTGGGGCTCACGGGGGCTGACGGGGGCCCACATGCAAGCGGGGGACTTCAGCCCCTGTGCTGTCTCTGGGGCAGAACGGGCAGAGGTTGTTTGGTTGCTGGTCTTCAGGCGACATCTGGCAGTGCTCGAGGTGGACTCCTGATTCTGTGCTCAGAGACGTCTCCTGGGCGGGGCCCGGGGGTGCTGGGGATTGAACCAGGCGGTGCCCGGGTCCCACTTTAAACCACGAGCGCCCCGAGGGCTCGCTGTGGGGGTCCTGGCCCAGCCAAGGGGGGAAACCTGAGCACAGGTGTGCCGTCTGCCGGGCCCCGACGGCTCACTTCCTCCACCAGGGGAGCGGCCGATTCTTTTCCATAAAAGGCTTCACGGCGGCGGCTCCGAGAGGTGACATCAGCCGCACAGGAAGTGCGGGAGGAAGTGACGGCCTCCCAGTGCCACCGCCGCCAGGCCTGAGTCATCGGACGGCTGCAGCGGGAGTGCTCGGGGTGCCCTGCCCCCACCCCCAGCTCGGGCCCACCAGGTTGCTGAGAACCGGCTGGCAAAGGGATCGGGAACCAGCCCGGCCTGGCCCAGGCGCTGAGCCCCAAGAAACTCAGGACTTGAAGACACACAGCTGGGTGGAGAACGTTCCGGAGAAGGGGGGCGAGGGGGTGCTGAGCCCCGCCTGCCTGCCAGCTCTGCGAGGAGGAGCCGGGCACACGCCAAGTGCCATGCCTGGGGCTCTGCCACCGGCCCTTGGCCAGGGCAGCCCCTGCCAGGAGCCAGGGCGGCCGTGCGGGGAAGCGCCAAGGCGCCAGGGAGGGCTTCCCGCTGGCAGCCGGGGCTCAGAAAGCACCCACCCCCCTGCACACGGGGTGGTCCTGAGGCCCCCCAGCCCGGCCCCGGGGCTCCGGCACACACACGAGCCTGCACACAGACACCTGCACATGAGGACACACACGTGCACACACTCGGGGACACAGACGCATCCGCACATCTGCTCAGACATGTTGCACGCACGCGGGCACGGGGTGGCCAGCAGGTCTCGCCCTCGTCGGCACCCCAGCAGCTCAAGGAGCCCCAAGAAGTGCCCGAAACGGGGCCTCCTGGTTCAAGCAGGGGCGGGGAGTGATGCAGGGACGAGAGCCTGCATCCGGCCACGCAGGTGCTCCCGGAGCACTGTTTCTGCCCTTCCTCAGCACTGAGCGAGGGCGCCTGGCCCCAGCTGGCAGCCCCCACACCAAGGCCCACCGGGCGCGACTCCCCGGGGGTCACTGAGCCTTGCTCGAAAGCCAAACCGTCAGGGAAGCTCCTATCTGTTCTCTCTCACCCCTCCCGGCCCCCAGACTCCTAATATCTCCTGGAAGATAAGAGAAATTCTGTTTCGAGACACGAGTAAGTCGAATACAAACAAAGCCCAGGGAAAGGAGGTGCGGGCGGGCCCTTCTGGCGATACCCTGAGCCCTGGCTTTGACCCGTGCCCCCCACCCTCACCCGGGCCCCCAGCAGCACCCAGGCTAACAGCGGTGGGGGGGCCCCGTGCCGGATTCTCACTCCCCTCCCGACCGGCCTGTGATCGCCCCCTCCTCCAGGCAGGCCCCCGTCTAGCATAGGGCGGCCGGGGTGCTACCAGATCTCTGGAGGACACAGGTGCCGGCAGACGGTGGGCACCACTGGGCGCGGGCAGGGCTGGCGGGCAGGGCCTGGCCTCCGGGGTGGGCAGCACATTCCTGCTTAAGTGGACTCCTCACCCCTGCAGCTTCCTCGGCTCGGCGCTGCAGTCCCACGCCCCGGCCTCGCCACCGGGCACTCCTCCCTCAGAGGGGGTGCAGTCCACGGCCGCGGGGAGCCCCCCAGAATCTCCGTTACCGAGGCCAGTGTCCCCCCAGCCACAGGGACAGCTCGGCCCGGCCTCCCCTCCCCGGGAGCTGCCTCGGGGCCAGCTTCCGCCTCGCTCCCTCCCTCCTGCCTCCCATGCTGCCGCCCGCGCCAATCCCAGCTGGGGGTGGGGGGGGCACCGACTGGCACCGAGCGTCAGGCCCCCGGCCCCTGGGCCTGGCAGGCCAGCCAGAAGGTGGGGAGGTGACACTCTGACACGCCTGCAGACCAACAGTTCTCAGACAGACACAGGCGACTCTCGGCCCCAGGGGGGGGGGCCCTGCCAGGGGTAGCCGGGCGGGTGTCAGGTCGTCCCCAGGGGCCAGGGAAGGACTGCCGGTGTCCAGGGGGCGGGAGCCAGGAGGCCGCTGAACATTCCAGAACACACGGGGGACAGACCAGCGGGGACAGATGGTGGCTGGGGCCAGCGGAGCCAGGCCGGAAGGAGCCCGGCTGAGCCGGAAGATGTGGGCAGGGGGCACACACCCCCGTCATCCATCCAGAGCAGCCGGCGCCGAGCCCCCCGCGGGCGCCCGGGGCTTCGGAGGATGCCAGGGGACGCCACGGACCTGGCGGAGGAAAGGGCCCTCCCCGGGCAGCGCCAGCCGAGGCCGCATCCGGAACGCAGCGTGCCCGTGTGTCAGACAGCAGCGCCAGCCCGGGCGGAAATCTGGTCCCAGTGCTCGGCGAGAGCAGAGCAGTAGAAAGGGAGGCGCCTGGCTCTGACAAACGTGAGTGGCAAGAACAGACGCCCTGCATGCAACGCCCCCCCGCCACCCCTCGCTCCTGCCAGGACAGAAGGGCCACGTGCGCTCGGGCACGCCTGCCGGGGGAGTGGACGCCCACCCTGGGGAATCCCTAACCTGTCCTCCTGGGACCCACGTCCACCCCACACCCAGGGCCGGAGACTGTCACTAACTGCGCTGCGGGTCAGCCGTGGGCCAGGGGCCACAGATGGAGTCCCGTGCAGGAGCCCTGGGGTCGGAAGGGAGGGGAGCGAGCACCCCTGTGACGGGGTGGGCACCGGCCACATCCCACGGGACAAAGACACCCCCACCACGAGCGCACTCGGGGCCGGGCAGCTGCTCCCACCTCGGCCGTCCCTTCCGGCCACGACTTCCCGGTGGACACAAAGAGCAGCAGCCGCAGCCCAGCTGGTTCCCTTCCTTCTCCCAGTGACCTCCAGCTGGTTTCCGCCCGCCACCCCCCCCTTTCCTTGCCGTGCTAATAAAAATGAGACAAATCTCTCCGGGATGCCCGAATCCCAGTGTGGCGGGGTGGGGGGGGGAGTGGGGGGAGGCAGGAAGTGGACGGCCCAGGATCGGGGCTCCCGGGGGCCTGGCTACGCTTCGCGTGGCCTGCAGAGTGGCCAGCCCTCCTAGCACCCGGGCTGGGGACACAGAGGCTCCCAGGGGCTCATCAAGCGTGGGGAGAACACGGCCTCCCTGGAGACAGACGCAGCCCCTCCCCCCGCCTCCCCAGCAGCGCACGCAGCGTTCTTCCTCCAGACTGCTCTGATGAGCACTGTGAGAGTGACAGCCCGTCCGGGAACTGTGGCACGGCTGCCTTCCCCACCCGATCGATGCAAACACACGCCAGGCGGCTCAGCCGGCCCGATACATCCCCTACCCGCCCCAGATCCCGCCTCGCTCCCCCAACCAGCCCGGGACCCCCCTCACCAGTCAAGGTCCCTGCCCCTCACTGGCTGAGTACCGGCAAACAAACGTGCCCACACCTCGCCCGACAGCCCGCCCAGGGAGGGCCCCCTACACCCCCCCGCCCCGGCCAATCTGGCCCCGACGTCCTCCAGAGGGGGAGGGCAGCGGGGGCAGGACGGAGCCGCCAGGCCGTGGCGGGGGCGCGTCCGGGGGCCTGTGGGGCGTGGGGAGGGCCGGGGAGGCTGCCAGAGGGTCTGAGGGTTCTCTGGGAGACCCAAGGGGCCTATCCAGGGTCCCCCATCCCCCCCACCGGGGGTCGATCCCTGGGAGCGGAGAGAGGATGAGTGTGGGTCGGGGGTCAGGATGCAGCAGGGGAAGGGCCCCCAGAGACAAAATCTGCAGCAGGCGTGGGAGTCGGGGATGGCGCGAGGGGCCAGGAGGGGAACCCCACTGCAGGCTCGGAGTCGGGGTCCCGGGAGAGGGGGGCACCAGGGGCTCCGGCAGTGGGGGACGAAGGCCTTTGTCGGGAGCGACACCGGCACCCGAGTGGGTGAAGCGTCATCCAGTGGCCAGACCACGGCTCGTGACAGGAGCCACGGGTGGGTGAGAGGTGGCAGGTGAGAGGTGGCAGGGGAGGGGACGCACGTAGAGACACGCCGGCCGGCCAGCACCGACCCAGACGAGATAAGGCCTCTCGAGTCCGGAAGGGCCAGGGCGACCTTTGTCAGACAGGCCGGGGCGAGGCAGGGCCAGACGGCAGGGCTGACCTCGGGGCCGCTGGGAAGCGGGGAAGGCGGCGGCGAGTGCCGAGACTTCCTCTCAGCTCGCCGCGAGGGCCGGGGAGAGGCCCGGGGTATGGGGGGGGATGGACACAACTGGCCCCACGTGCAGACCCCCGGCCCCCGAGCGGGGAGCAAGCAGCTTCCCAAGCACCACTGTGTATCGTCCGAGAAGATGAAGGTGAAATAAAACGAAAGAGGGGCTGGAGCAATAGCACAGCGGGGAGGGCGTTTGCCTTGCACGTGGCCGACCCAGGTTCGATTCCCAGCATCCCATAGGGTCCCCTGAGCACCACCAGGAGTAATTCCTGAGTGCAGAGCCAGGAGTGAGCCCTGAGCATCGCCGGGTGTGACCCAAAAAAAAAAAAAAAAGAAAGAAAACGAAAGAGCTCTACTGCCGGGGTCAACAGGGCAGAGAGCGCGGCCGGACGGGGGTTTTTGTCGGTCCTTGAAGATGGGAGGGGGGGCGGGGGGTTCATTCCAGCTTCCAGATTTGGGATGGGGAGGGGAGTCCGAGAAGGGGAGAAAAACAGGAACAGAATGAGTGACTGGGAGAGAGCAGAGAGGACTGGGCCAGGCAAGCCGAGAATGAGAGATGGGGAAAATAACAGGAAATAGCATCTTCTGGAAGCGCCTAGAACATTCTATCTACATCTAAACATCTTAGGTAGCCGCTGACCTTGGCCCTCCGATGACGGCTTACAGACCTTGTCAGGGCACGTCCAGCCACTGGCTTACTAGGACACTGAGCCTGAGTGCTGGCGGGGGAGGAGAGGGACAGAGGGGGATGGGCGGGGCCAGGGGCCAGGGGCCAGGGGCCAGGACGGGGTGGGGGCGGCACTCACCCTGCATCATGCTCCTGTAGGCCGTGTCTGTGATGGCGTAGATGTGCGGGGGCATCTCGTGCCTCTTCTTGCCCTTGTACATGTCCACGATTTCTTCCGAGTAGATCGGCAGGTTCTTATAAGGGTTGATGACCACACAGAACAGGCCGGAATAGGTCTGAGGGAGGGGGGCACACAGGGTGGGGGGCGTCAGCGAGTCCGGTTCTCTGAGGCCAGCAGAGCCGTTAAAGTCCCTCCCGAAAGCCCCACTCTGCACCCGGCCCCAGCAGGATGGGGGGGGCGGTCTCGGGGTCCTGCCCTGCTCGTTCCTGGGCTCTGCCCAGCGAGGGCCCTGGTGAGCTTCAGGTGAGACAGGGACAGCAAGCGGCCACCAAGGAGAGGTGCGAGAGAAAGGACTCAGGCACGTGTGGAGCACACGTGTCGCCCGCATCTCCCCTCTTGAGACACGGACTTTTCATGCTTTCCTGTCGAATGCCAGGGTGTGTGTAGGGGCTCTCTCCGCCCTTGGGTAAGCCCGGGTTCTCTCTGGAGCACATTACTCTCCCCTCCCTCTCCTGCTCTCTCTCCCTCCTTCCCTTCAAGACCTCCAATAAGGGGCTGGAGCGACAGCACAGCGGGGAGGGCGTTTGCCTTGCACGAGGCTGACCCGGCTTTGATTCCCAGCATCTCATAGGGTCCCCCGAGCACTGCCAGGAGTGATTCCTGAGCGCAGAGCCAGGAGGAACCCCTGAGCATCACTGGGTATGACAAAAAAAGAAAGAAAGAAAGAAAGAAAGAAAGAAAGAAAGAAAGAAAGAAAGAAAGAAAGAAAGAAAGAAAGAAAGAAAGAAAGAAAGAAAGAGAAAGAGAGAGAAAGAAAGAAAGAAAGGAAGGAAGGAAGGAAGGAAGGAAGGAAGGAAGGAAGGAAGGAAGGAAGGAAGGAAGGAAGGAAGGAAGGAAGAGAAGAAATGGCCCCATAAAAGCTGAGGACTCTAGGACCACACACCCGATGCTGAGAAACGGCTGGTGGGTGCAGCGGAGAGGTTTGAGGGAGGGGGGTGGCATCTGGGCACGGCTTAGTGTCCCACAGTTGGGGGCGAGGGGAGGGTCCTGGGTCCCCATGTCCTCCAGCCTGATCCCTTCACGGGGCCCGGCTGTGACTCAGGTGAGAGCAGGAAGGGGCCCTCCCGGGTCCCCCCGTCCCACCACTCTCCCCCCCGGAGCCCGCCAGGGGCTCAGACACGCCTGGGCTCCCATGTGGCCGCGCCAGGGAGGGGCTCCCTTCACGGGCCACAGAAGCCCTTTGTGCCCGCCCGCCCCTTGGGCTCCGGCCTCGCCACCCTCTCCCCCGCCCCCCAAAAGGAGCAGCTGGGGTGCAGAATTAGCCACGCCGCCCACCGGGCCGGCCTGCCGGCTGCACCAGGCTCCCGGGAAGGCCGTTTGGAACGCAGCTTGAGGAGGCGGGCCCCGGCGGCATCGGGGTGGGCTCCTTGCTGGGGCCCCCCTGCGCGCCCCTCCTCGTGGGAAGGCACCCGCCTGCTCCCTCCCTCCCTTCCGGAGCCCACAGACAGCCCCCCCCCCGCACCACCAGGAGCAAACCCCCAGCTCGGAGCCAGGAGTCTCCCCCGAGCACTGCCTGGTGGGGCCCCCCCAAAAAAGAGCATCCCCCAAGAAAAGAGCAGAGCCCCCTGCCCGTGCGAGTGTGACCCCCGGGCAAAGCCCTCGGCCCACGGGCTCGTTCCTCCCGTTCATGAGACGAGAGGGACCAATAATGATCTCAAGATGTTTTCTTCCTCCGGTTCCAAAACATAAAAAAAAAAAAAAAGACCCAAAAATGTCGAGAATCGTTTTATTCTGCTCCAAGTCCAGAAGAGCCAAGGTGAGGGCGACAGCCTCCTTAAGTAACCAGCTATTCTGGGAATAATAGGAACCAGATCTCTCTCCCCTACCGGGGACCAGGCCAGAAGGAAGCATCTTTGTACCGAACAGGAGAAGCCGGGAGAGGCAGCCAAGAGCGTCCCGGGAGCCTGGGGCCACGCCAGCCCGGATGCGATCCCAGGGGGGGCGGAAAGCGCTCTGATCCCGGCATCTTCTAAGATTCTATAATGTGACGAGGGCAGGTCCACAAACCAGGCTCCGGGGTCCACACCCAGCAGCAAGTGTACAGTGCCCCCCTGAGCACTGCCAGGTGTAAACCCCAAAACAAACACTCCCAGACTAAAAAAAAAAAAAATTTAATTAAAGGGGTCAGGGCTGGAGCGATAGCACAGCGGGGAGGGCGTTTGCCTTGAACGCGGATGGCCCGGGTTCGATTCCCAGCATCCTATAGGGTCCCCTGAGCACCGCCAGGAGTGATTCCTGAGTGCATGAGCCAGGAGGAACCCCTGTGCATCGCCGGATGTGACCCAAAAAGCAAAAAAAAAAAAAAAAAGAAGAAGAAGAAGAA
The DNA here is from genome assembly GCF_027595985.1 of Sorex araneus. Classification (NCBI taxonomy): domain Eukaryota; kingdom Metazoa; phylum Chordata; class Mammalia; order Eulipotyphla; family Soricidae; genus Sorex; species Sorex araneus. The sequence goes on from NC_073307.1 coordinate 93,594,608, forward strand.
AAATAATTAAATTGACGTGGTGATGAGCCGCCTTTCTGTGGCCACAGCTGAAGGAAAGGCAAGGGACTGTGCGTGCCCCGGCCTTTGGACATGCTTCTTCCTCAGTGCTGAGCCTGGTGGGAACAGCCTATGAGGTGGACAAGACCCACAAGAATCGCTCTGGTAGCACAGCGGGGAGGGCATTTGCCCTGCACGCGGCCAACCCGGGTTCAATCCCCGACATCCCATAGGGTCCCCCAAGCACCGCCAGGAGTGATTCCTGAGTGCAGAGCCAGGAGGAACCCCTGAGCATTGCTGGGTGTGACCCAAAAAGAAAAAAAAAAAAAGAATCGCTCTGGGAGAGACACTCTCCGGACCCTTTACCAAGCCAATCCCACCGAGGCACCTCAGAGGGCGGGGGTATCCCAGCTCCTCATGAAACCCAGGTGCTCAGTTCAGGGACTAAGACTCCAGGCCACATGGCGGCAGTGGAGGTGGGCCGGCCCTCCCCATCTCCCCACCCGCTTGGGGTCCCGGCTGTCACGCCCACGATCTGCCTCCTGGCGCCAGCTCAGCGCAGCAACGGCCTTGATCCAGAGACCCCCGCCCAAACAACTCTCAGAATGAATGAGCTCCCTACAGAGATGTCTCTGGCCCCAACCATTTTGCAATTTTCGAATTCCAGAATTTGTGGCCGCAGGACCTCTCATGAGATTCATGATAAGCAACAGGAAATGAATGATCTTAGCATCTGCCCTTGGCAGGCGGGCTTGACTGGGGGTGGGAAAATTCGAAATAATGGTGGTGGGAAGGCGTCCGAGTGTGGGATTGGTGTTGAAATATTGAATGGAATCAATTGATGTGAACAAACTCATAAAAATAATTTTTTTTTAAATAGCTCGGGGGGGGGGGGCTGGAGCGATTGCACAGCGGGTAGGGCGTTTGCCTTGCAGACGGCTGACCTGGGTTCGAATCCCAGCATTCCATATGGTCCCCTGAGCACCACCAGGGGTGATTCCTGAGTGCATGAGCCAGGAGTAACCCCTGTGCATCGCCAGGTGTGACCCCCCCAAAAAAAAAATCGCTCTGGGGCTGGAGCAATAGCACAGCGGGGAGGGCGCTTGCCTTGCAAGAGGCCGACCCGGGTTCGATTCCCAGCATCCCATATGGTCCCCTGAGCACCGCCAGGGGTAATTCCTGAGTGCAGAGCCAGGAGTAACCCTTGTGCATCGCCGGGTGTGACCCAAAAAGAAAAAGAAAAAAAAAGTCGCTCTGGAAGGCTCGCTGCTCCCCAGGGGTACCAGTCCCCCAGGAGGTGAGCGGCAGGCCAGGAGGCCGCCGTGAAGGCCGAGACGGGTATAGGGGTGCAGGGTTGGGGGCCAGATTCTGCAGGGGGAACCAGGAGGAAGAAGCACGGCCCTGGCTTGCCTGAGAGAGGAACTGGCCACTCGGGCCTGACCCTTCCTTCCTCCGCCAGAAACGGAGGGCACCCCGCACCCGTCTCTCAGTCTCCCGACACTTGGCCCGGAGCAGACTTCCTCTCAGGGCCTCGACAACACAGGAAGCAACAAAAGTCAGGCTGTGAGAACGTTCCGGGAGGTTCAGGGGCTGGAGAGACAGCACAGTGGTCAGGGCGCTGGACCGTGCCTGGTCCAATCCCCCATGTCCTGCCAGGAGTGGTCCCTGAGCACAGAGCCGGGGGGAAGGGGGGAGCCCTGAGCATAGCTGAGTGAAACCCCCCCACCGCCACCCCCCCCCCAAAAAAAAATAACCCAGAAATGCCAAGTTTGGAGACAACAAAGTCAGCCCTAAGGTCAGATGCTGGAGCTGGAGCGATAGCACAGCAGGGAGGGCGTTTGCCTTGCACGCAGCCAACCCGGGTTCGATTCCCAGCATCCCATAGGGTCCCCCGAGCACCGCCAGGAGTCATTCCTGAGTGCAGAGCCAGGAGGAACCCCTGTGCATCGCCGGGTGTGACTCAAAAAGCAAAAAAAAAAAAAAAAAAGATGCTCCTGGAAGCCCCTGCCCCGGCCCCCACTTATAGATGAGCCCCGAAAGCAGTAACGCTCCCCCCGATGCCCGGGCCCCACTTACGTAGATGAGCCCCGAGTAGTAGCGCTCCTTGAGGTTGTGCAGAACGGAGGCCTCGTTGAGGCACGTGAGCTCGGCCATGTCCTCCACCTTGGAGAACTTGGGCGGGTTCATCTTCTGGATGTCGTCCTTGTTCACCTTCACCTTCTTGCCGTTCTCCACCAGCTCCACGATGGCCTCCTCGCCCACCTCCTCCTTCAGGCTGGCGGGCTCGAAGCCGCTCTTGTCCGAGGGCACCCATACCAGCTTCTTGGCCGCCCAGTCGGCCTGGGCCAGCGGGTTGTTGATGAAGTTCTTGTCCACGTAGAGGTACTTGTCAGCGGCTTGCTGCGCCATGGTGCCTCAGGGCCGGGGCCTGGGGGGGGGGGGGAGGAGGGGGACAGGACGTCAGCTTTGGGCCCCCGTGTCCCGCCCTCGCCCTTGCCACAGCAGGACACGCCGGCCTTCCCCGGGTCCGCACCCTGGGAGACACCATGTCACCCACACAAGCCGGCTCGTCGCGTCGCAGGCGGCTGCAGCCACGGAAGCCATGAACCACCTTAGCGCCACGGCACCGTGGCAAAGGAAGCGACTCGGGGGCCATTGCCCCTACAGAGGCAGGAGACTGTGTGCGCGCCACGGGAGGGCCACCAAGAAAATCAGGATCCCACAGAGCCACGGGGGAGAGAGACCGCTGAGCACAGTGGCGCCTGACAGATGCCATGGGAACCCACACGGGAACCCACACAGGAACCCACGCTTATTGCACAGAGCCCACCGGGAGGAGAGAGCAGAGCGCCAAGGGGGTTCCGGGCTGGGTGAGGTGGCCCAGAGAGCTCGGGCGAGAAGGGACCCCAGGTTTAGGGGGCGGCAGGGGGCGGGAGCGGGCGACCCTTCGGCCACCTCCGGGGCCAGCAGGCCAGCAGGATCTGCCATTTGCTCTCCCTGAACTCATCTGTGCGAGGTTGGGAGGCGAGAGAGCTGGCAAGGGAGTTAAGCTCTTGCCTTGCTGGCGGCCACCTCTGGGTCAGTTCCCAGCACCCCCCAGAGTCCCCCGGGGGCCCACCGGGAGTGAGCCCCGAGCACAGAGCCACAAGTCAGTCCTGAGCACTGCCCGCTGGGGCCCAAGCCACCCAGCGATGGGCCTCTCCCACGCTGGCGTCCTTGTGGGGGGGCTCCCTCCTGCATTCCAGGACCACCAGAGATGCCTGTGCTCAGTACGCCGTGCTGGCACCCCATTTTACAGACAGGGGAGCAGAGCCCTGGGAGACGGAGCTGGCCACATCCCCTGCACAGAGAGACGTCTTCCTGCCCGGGCTGGGATGGGGGGGCTGTGTGGGGTACCCCAAAAACACGACGGAGACACTCTACACACTCACTGCCTGGCTCCCCACGAGGGAGAGCTTCTCCCTGAGAGACCCACCCCGCCCCAAGGCCAACACCCCGCGAGTGAGAGGGACCCTCATTTCCGGCTTCCAACCAGGAACCTGGCTGCTCGGCAGGGAACAAAGGGCAAAGGTCAGGCGCGCCCTGATCTGAGCTCGGGCAGGGCGTCCCCCCAGACTTGCTTGCTCCAGAAGATGTCTTCCAGGAAATCTGCTCCGACCAGCTCACCCGGGAGGAAGAGCCGGTCCCAGAAGCAGAGTCCGGCCGCTTCTGACCCCCGTGCCAGCGTGCAACAAGGCCCCTCTCGGGGGCAGCAGGACACCCCCAGGAGCAGTCAGGCCAAGGCTACTCCAGGCATCTCTGTGGGAGCCCCGGGAGCCCGGGGAGACGGCCCGATTGCCCTGCTGACCACTGCTCCGTGGCCCCCCCGAGTTCCTCGGTGTTTCTGCAGCCCTCCAACAACCACTCCTGTCCACAGGCAAAAGAGGTTCCTGTGGGGCCGGAGAGATGGCCCAGTGGGTAGGGCGCTCACCGTGCCCGAGGCTAACCGGGCTCGATTCTCCCCGGCACCCCCAAAGGGTCCCCAGGCGGGATGCCCGGGTGCAGAGCCAGGAGTCAGCCCTGAGCAGCGCTGGGTGTGGGCCGCCCAAGACAGAGGGCGGGGCTCCCCTGGACCCCGTCTCCTCCCAGCCTGTCTCCTACTGGGTAAGCGTGCCAGGGACCCGGCCCCGGGAAGGACTCCAGAGAACAGACACCTTCCAGCTGGCCCGAAGTCATTCTGCGCCCACAGGCCCACATGGCCCCGGCGTATCCACCCCTCGCTCCACCGCCCCACGCCCCCCTCCCCCCGGGAGAGAGTCCGTGGTTCCATTTCGTGAATGAAGGAACGGGGCACAGAGAGGCCAAGCCACTGGGCCAGCATTGCCCAGCCTATCGGGGCATGCAGGCTTCTAGCCCAGACCCTTGGGTTCCTGTGCCCGGGCCAGGCAGCCAGTCAGGCTAGCCCAAAGTCCACCGGGTGGTCACTGCAGTCGGCCGAGCAGGGACGTGGGGAGCGGGGGAGGGGGCCGCATTCCACCGTGCTCCACAAATACTTCCTGAGCTTCCCGCTGCCCGCCCGCCCGCCCGGCAGGGGCAGAGGGGCCCGGCCCGGGGCAGAACGTGCTGAACTGCACATCCTCCTTCTCAGCACTGCGTCACATCACAGGGCACGGCGGCGGGCGGCGGGGAGGGGGGCCGCCAAGCCCACCGTCTCCAGACGCGGCAGCCTGGTGGAATCCACAGCGGGGCTGCGGCCCACCCACCCTGGGCGTCTGGGGACGCACTGCCCCACCCGCACCCAGCCATGTCCGGCAGAGAATCCTCCTCACAGTGCTCGGGGGTCCGGAGTGAGACCACACGGCCACCAGGAGCAGCACCAACAAGCGGGTGGCCACCCTCCGCCCCCGGGGGTGCTGAGAAGCCCCCCAGGATGAAGGGAGGAGGGGTCAGTGGGGGGGGGGGGCTGGCCGGCTGGTGTCTCCGGGAGCCAAACGTTTCATTACGCCTGGCCCGGCCGGGCCAAGGACAGCGCTATTTGGTTTCAATGACGTGGGTGCGCTGGGAAGCCAAGATCAATAAATGGGGCTGGGACGGGGCGGAGGGCGAACAATGGGGCTTCTCGGGGCGCCCGCCCAGACCGGCGGGAACAGCTACCTTTGGGGTCCAGGGCCGGCCGCAGCGCTCCCATTCTGGGCGGGGTGGGGAGGGGAAGGTGGGGTGCGAGCCCCCGGAGTGAGGGGCTGTGAAAACAGGGGGACCGGCCAAAGGGCAGCAGGGGGGCCATTGGCGCACAGAGCTGTCTCCACACGGGAGACCCCCACGGCTTGGGACTCCCCCACTTCAAGTCACGCGTGCGACAAAGGGCCTCCAAGGGTCAGGCCAGTGCCCTGCAGTTGGAACACGTGTCCTGTTTGTGCAGGGCCCTGGTGGGCTCCAGCCCCACAACCACCACCACCCCCCAAAAAAAAAGGGCCAGGGAGAGACTCACAGGGTTGGGGTGACTGTCCCTGGCATGCAGGAGCCCCAGATTTGATCCCGGGCCCCGCATGGCCCCCCGGCACCACCAGGTGTGATCCGAAGGCCAAGCAAAATTGGAATGAAGGTTTTTCTGGAGCCTGGAAGCTAGGAGAGGGGCCGAAGCGCCCACCTCTGACCAAGCACAGAGCCAGAAGCTGGCCCTGAGCACCGTCAAAGGAGCCCCCACATCCTTCCCCCACACCCCCCAAAACGGAGGAAATCACAGAGAAGGTTTACAGAATGAAAGAAAACCGCGTCCTGAAATTCCCGACGCTCTTCCTACCCCAACCAGGGGCAGGGATCAAACCGGGCTTTCACGCTTGGGACGGACTCTCGAACCCTGGGCCCCCACTTCCTGGCTGGCCCCTTCGAGTCCCGGTAGCAACAAAGGGCCAAGCTGACGTCTCACCCCGGGGCCCTGGCACGCGCGGCTTCCGAGCCCGTGTCAGCTCTGAGTCACCGTCTGAACGGGCGTCACCTGTCCCGGGGCGAAGGGCAGCGCTTCCCGAGGGGACAAGTCCACTTGGTCACTCACACAACTGGGGAACCGGGGCTTGAACCCAGGACTGCAGACACCTATATCCTAACAGTCAGGTTTTGTTCTTTTGTTTGTTTCTTTGTTGGGGGTGGGGGGCGTTGCTTTCAGACTACATCCAGCAGTGCTCAGGACTTACTCCTGGCTCTGTGCTCAGGGATCACTCCTGGCGGGGCTCAGGGGACCAATACGAGGTGCCAAATGAACTGCATGCGAGGCCAGCGCCCTGCCCCTGTCCTATCTCTCCAGCCCAATACAGGTGGTCACTTTTAGCAACTGTGTCATTAGCCACAAATTTTTTTTTTTTTTTTTTTTTGCTTTTTGGGTCACACCCGCTGCTCAGGGGGTTCCTTCTGGCTCTGCACGCAGGAATTAATCCTGGCATCACTTCAGGGACCCCATGGGATGCCGGGGATTGAACCCGGGTCGGCCGTGTGCAAGGCAAACGCCCTCCCCGCTGTACTATCACTCCGGCCCGTCCACAAATTTCTTATCTGCGCTGCCACTGGGGTATTTTTTTCTCCCCTCCGCTCTCGCGGGACCTCCCTGAAACCAATTCCCAGAAGTGGGGTGACGGGGGGGATGGGGGGGGTAGAAGAGACAGACAGTTGGCAGCCGGGCCGCGCCCTCCGCCTGCCTTCGGAGCGGGCTGACTGTGCGCAGGCGCTGGGGCTCGCCCCGGCCGGGCGGGGGGTCCAGGCAGGCAGGAGTTAAGGAGGCGGCTTTGGGGAACGGCAGGGCCAGGCCGCGGCGCGCTGTGCGGCTTCCTGCGGGTGCCAGTCCAAGTCCGAGGAAGCCAGGCAGTTGCCTTTTTAGGCCATAATCGAGAGGACGCGACCGGAGGCTAAATTAGGCCGCTCAGGAAATGATGAAACTGAAAGTAAATAGGTTGACCAAAACCCTCGGCTTCCAACCCAAAAAGAAATTCCTCGATTATTTTGCCTTCTCTCCCTTCTCATCCTCCGCCCCCGGCCCTCCCAGCTCTCCGGCCGTTCACTCCTTCCTCTTTGCCCGGGGACCCCTCCGGCCCGCACGCGTGCACTTGCGTGGGACGGGAGTTTATTCTCTTGCATCCAACACCGGGCCCTGAGCGCTCCCATTCCTAGACAGTCACCGGCAAACAGGGCTTGTGAAGGGCCCGCGGTGAGCCCGTGTCCTGGCCGGGAGCGCTCAAGCCCCCTGACCATCCCCCTTCTCCTCTTAATGCTGCCACCCTCTGCTGCCAGCTGCCTTCCTCTGACAGGACAGGGACAGGAGGCCCACGCAGACATCAAACCCGGCTTCCAACCTGGAGGCAAGGGAACACCCGATTTCTCTGTCACACTGTCGTCCCGTTGTTCATCGATTTGCTCGAGCGGGCACCAGTAACATCTCCATGGTGAGACTTGTTACTGTTTTTGGCATATCAAATACGCCACGGGGAGCTTGCCAGGCTCTGCCGTGCGGGCGGGATACTCTCGGTAGCTTGCCGGGCTCTCCGACAGGGAAGGAGAAATAGAACCCAGATCGGCTGCATGCAAGGTAAATGCCTCACCACTGTGCTATCGCTCCAAACTCCCATTTCTCAGCCCCTTGAGATGTTTTCCTGCCAAGGATGGAGCCGTGTGGACCAACCACAGAAACGGAGTCAGCCCTGGAGAGACGCACTAGGGGAGGGAGACGAGATGCAGACAGGGCGGTCAGAGCCCGGGTTCCAGGACAGCAGCCACCCAGTCACTCTCCGGGACCTCAGCAAGAAGAATTTAGAAGCCAGTAGCTATGGATGAAGCTGCAACCCTCCCCCCTCCTGAGACCAGCCCGCTCAGCCCCAGTCACCCCTGCAGCTCTAAGGAAGAAAAAGGCTCAGAGGCACTGAGGGACGGACTCCATCAGACGCCGGGGGTCCCCATACACGCACCCCAGCCCCTGAGGCCACAGCAGACGGCCCCCTGTTCTCTCCCCCTGCAGCCTTCACTCCCGAGTTCCGTGATATGACCAGGAGGTGTGGAATTCCACAGTGGAGGGAGATGGATGAGAGCAACTAAAAAAAAAAAAAGTGAAAGAGCAAAAGACTGGAGCAATAGCACGGCGGGGAGGGCATTAGCCTTGCATGGGGCCAACCTGGGCTTGATGCCCAGCATCCCACAGGGTCCCCCGAGCACCACCAGGAGTGATTCCTGAGAGCAGAGCCAGAAGTGACCCCTGAGCATCGCTGGGTGTGACCCCGCCCCAAAAGAAAAAAGACAGTCACACGCAAACCCACTGGCACACATCTCAGCGACTGACGGAGACTGTGGGAATCCGTGCGAAGAAGCTGCAACTGGGACAGAGGAGGAAGGACCCCGGGGGTACGAGGTGGCAGGAGGCAGGACGGAGACCCCACTGGTTGGAGCGCCCATCTGAGCCCGTGCCCAGGCAGAAAGCAAACTCCTGGGTCTTCTGTCTCCCCCACCCAACTTCACACAACAGTGGGTGCCCGGCAGGCAAGATGCCATGGTGGTGGGAAAGGAGGGAGCCCCAACATGTATACAAGCACGCCCCCCCCTTCCACTCACATGACAGTCAGGACCCCGACCACCACTGACCACCACCACCTTCCACGGCCCCAAAAGGGGAGTGGGCATAGGATTTGCAACAATTATACAGCAGCGGCCAGAGCAAGAGTCCAGCAGGTATGGCGTTTTCCTTGCACGCGGCCGACATGGGTTCAATCCCCAGAATCCCATAGGGTCCCCCAAGCTATTCATGAGTAATTCCTGAGTGCAGAGCCAGGTGTAACCCCTGAGCATCACCAGGTATGACCCAAAAAGAAAAAAAAAAAAAACAGTTATACGGTAAACCAGGGGCCCAACCCAAAGAAACATTATCCCTTCCCTTCCCCTTTTTTTCTTCCTTTTTAAAATGTTTAGAACCCCTGGGTTCCCATGCGTCCCCACCCACAACAGCCAAAACTGGAAATAACCCAAGCATCCGAGAACAGATGAGCGGATCAAGAAGCTAGGGTACACAGACACGATGGAGTATGACTCGGCCATAAGAAAACAGACACTAAAGTGGGGGAAAAGGGAAGAAAATAAAGTCATTGAGGCTGGGGCAATAGTACAGCAGGGAGGGCATTTGCCTTGCACGCAATCGACCCAGGTTCAATTCCCAGCATCCCATAGGGTCCCCCGAGCACCGCCAGGAGTGATTCCTGAGTGCAGAATCAGGAGAAACCCCTGAGCATTGCTGGGTGTGACCCAAAAAGCAAAAGAGGGCTGCCAAAGAAAGAAGGAGAAGGAGGAGAGAGGAGGGAGGGAAGGGGGAGGAAGAGGGAGGGGAGAGGGAGGAGGAGGGAGGGGGAGAGAAAAAGAAGAAGAGAAGGAAGAGGAGAAGGGAGAGGAAGAAGAGGAGGAGGAAGAGGAAGAGAAGAAGGAAAAGAAGAAGGAGGAGGAGCAAGAGGAAGAGAAGAAGGAAGAGAAGAAGGAGGAGGAGCAGGAGAAGGAGGAGAGAGGAGGGAGGGGAGGGGGCGGAGGAGGGAGGGAGAGGGAAAAAGAAGAAGAGAAGGAAGAGGAGGAGGAAGAGGAAGAAAAGAAGGAGGAAGAGGAAGAGGAGGAGGAAGAGGAGGAGGAGCAGGAGGAAGAGGAGGAGGAGGAGTTGCTTTGTATACGGAGGGGCCAGGAGGTATGGGGCCGAGTGAAGGCAGAGGGAGAGACACAGAACTCTCTCTCACCGGTGGGATGTAAGGAAAACAGCAGTGGAAGAGCAAAAGCCCAAAAGTGGAGGAAACAAAGAACATGAGAGCTGTTATTATTCAGTAGGAAACTTGCATAAGGGGCTGGGGGGTAGGCCAGGGAGGGAAACGGTGAACCGGGAGAAGGTGCTGAGAGGTGGCCAAGTGCCGTGCTTGCAGCACCCTCCCAGCAACGGTAGAGACAGTCTGGTGGGCGGGAGGCAAACGGGCAGGGCACATGGGGAGGGCACCGGGGGAGGAAGTGGGCGCTGGTGAAAGCTTTGGTGTGGAAACATTGTATCCCTGAACGCTGCCATGAGTAACTTTGCAACTTCTTTTCGGTTTTGAAGTTACACAGTGAAACACAGTAGCAGCCCCCCCTCCCCAATTAAGAGCTCAGACCCAGCTCTGACCCAGGGGGCCCCCAAAGACACATCCTGGCCCACCCCCACCGTGGCACCTGAACGCTGCCCGCCCCCACCTACATGCTGCCCCTCAGGGTCTCCAGCTCCAGGAAAGCCCAGCCCCGGCGACCCCATCCCTGCTCCTGCAGGGCCCCCCCCAGGGAGCTGACTCACCCGATCCCCCCCATGGCCTCGAATCACCGGATCCCGCCCGGCCCATCTCCCAGGTCCTTCCTTATGTCCCTCCCTGCTCCAGCTCGGTCCCCGCTCTGCCCGGTCTCCAGACTCTGAGAAGGGGCCCATCCTCCTCAAATCCCAGCCCTGAACCCCACAGTTCCTCAGCCACTTTTTTGCGTTCTCTGGGATTCTGAGCCCTGAGCAGAGGCGGGTCCACTTCCTGGGTGGACGGAACCGCCCAGGGAGTTTCCTCGAGATGCTCCAAGTGCTCTGGAGCGGCTGCCCAGAGGGCCAGAGACCCAGGCTGAAAGCATGTGAGGGGGACAGGTGCCTCGTCCGTTGGAAAACCCACGTCCAATCTGTGCCCCCCCAAAATAAGGGGAGAAGGAATGTGGGGGCTCCCCGGCTACAGGAGAGGCGCAAAGGGCTGGATTTGGCAAGGCGCCTGCCTTCCACGCGGCCGCTGCCAGTTCAATCCCCACCACCGCCTGGCCCCCCAAGTGACACAGGGCCGGAGTGACAGCACAGCAGGTGGGGCGCTTCTCTGACACGTGCCAACCCAGGTTCTACCCCCCCCCCCCCCGATTCCCACATGGTCCCTCAAGCCCGCGGGAGCAATCCCTGAGCACGGAGCTGGGAGTAAGCCTATGAAAAAAAAAAAGAAAAAAAGGCTCCAGGCTCATGGTCCCCCCACCCTCTGCCCGCAGCCAGGCCAGACACCCAGGAAGGCCCTGCAGGAGCACATGTGCCGCCTGCGTCCCTGAGAGGCAGCGCGTCCAGCCTGGCCCCTGCAGGGATCACCCTACTGCCCTGCCTCAGTTTCCCAGATGGGCTGCTGTTCTACTGCCCCGGGACTTTGAGCTAATAGGCACGGGACCCCCCCTCTATCCCATCCACCCCAGGGCCATCCTGGGGTTCAGCACTGGGACCCTCTGGACGCAGCACCCCAGGCCAGTCCTGCAGGGGGCCGGCTCTCCCCGGGTTCTGGAGCAGCGGGAGGGTCCGCCCAGAGCCCAGAGGTAGGGAGCTGGGGTGGGGGGCTCCCCGCCCCACTGCAGGAATGCTGTTTGCTTCCAGAAGGAGCCTGGGCTTGTTTCCATGAGCAGCCTTCCAGCCAGGCCTCTGCAGATGCCGGGCAGATAAGGAAGCCCAAGACCAGGCCCGAAAGAATTTCGCACTCAGCCCCAGAACCCGGCCCTTGCTGCCAGGAGGGGCTTGGGGGGAGGGGGGGCGGCGAGATGGGCCCGAAGGCACCTGGAGAAGGCTGCCCCCATGCTTGGCACCCAGCGAGCCCAGATCAGTGCCATGGACACGGGGAACACGTATGGGGGGAGAGGGGGCACGAAGCCTTCCTGGATTCCTTTCTTGCATATGGATGGGATCGAGAGGGGAGGGGGAGGGGAGGGGAGGGGAGACTCAGCCCCATCTTATCAGCCATCCTGAGGAATGTGGGCTTTATTCTAGGGACAGGAGATGCCTGCAGAGGGGGCGGTGACATCATGGGATCTGTATTTTAAGGAGCTCGCCCTCCCTGACCTCCACTTAGGGGGCTGGGAGCACAAGGGGTGGGGCGGGGGGCACCAATAGGGAGCACCCCCATTCCAGAGAGAAAACTGGGGGACAGGCGTGGGACGGAGTGGTCCCGGGTCCGAGATGGGGAGGGGGGTGGGTAACAGTCGCTGACCACCTGGCGCAAGGGGTTTCCTGGGCTCAGTGTCCACCCACCCCTGGGAGTGACCCGGTGGGTGTCCAGGCTGCAGCCCTGACAGTGTCCCCGTGGCTCCGGGACAGGCAGCAGGTGTCACCCCAACCACAACGGTCCCTGCTCAGGGCCGCGGGACTGGGGCAGAGAGAGACAGGACAGCAGGTGAGGCACAGTCTACGCACACGTATGCCCCAGACTCCATCCCCGGCACCCCACAGGGTCCCCCGAGCCCCACCAGGAGTCACTCCTAAGCACAGGGGCAGGAGTAATCCCTGAGCACTGCTGGGCGTGGCAAAAAAAGAAAGAAAGTAGCAGTCAATTAGAAGCTTGTGGGCAGTTGGCCGGGGAGACCCGCCACCGAGTGTCACCCGTGTTCAGGATGCCAGCATCTGCCCCCCGCGCAGCAAAATCGCACGGTTCTGACCCATTCACTCTCGCAACATTGAGAATCACACCAGGGCGGGCCCGCTGCGCGCACCTCCCCAGCCCCACCTCCCCGGCCCGCCTCCGCTTGCCTGGACCCCCACCAGTCCCCTTCGACCCCTCCTGTCAGTCCCAACCCCCCCACTCCCCAGAGAGCCCCCCACAGCCCCCTACTGAGAACGGTCTCCCCCACCCCGGCCACTCCTGCAAACTCTGCAGACTTCATGTCTAAATGCTTTTGCAAAAAGAGTGGGGTGCGACCGTCCTGGGAGGCCCCTTTTTTTTTTTTTTAAGGTTCTGGGCCAGTATTGCCACTGCAAACTGCAAGGGGAGACAGAAGCTCCGCAGGTGAGGCCCCCCCTGTGACTCCTGACTGGCAACCTCTCCCCCCCGCCCGAGTCCACGCCCTGGTCCTCCATGTGAGCCAGACGGCCGACGGGGGCAGCCCACACACCACTGGCAGGGGTCAGGGGGAGCCGCTGTCACTGCGCTGGACGGTGGGCAGGGAGGCCCTGCAGGCTGGCTCTGCGGGTACCAGCCCCCGACGTGGCTTCCGGGGTCAGCGTTTGCCAGTGAGACGAGGCCTGGGCCTCACCCGCCCTTCCAAGTGCAATCACTCAGCCCCCTCGGGGGCAGCTGTGGAGAAAACCCATGCAGGCCGTGCCCTCCCCAACAGCAGGTCAGATGACCCCCCTCCACCTCACTCCCAGGGCTGGCAAGGCAGAATGAACTGATGGGGAGCAGTTCCCGAACACGCTGGCCCGGGCGCCTGCAGGGAGCTCTGCCCACACACACATACAGGCACGCATGCGCGCTCGCACACACAGGCACAATACACACGTTACACAGACAGGCACACAGGAACTCAGTCATGGGCACGTGTGCACGCGGGCAAGCACTCCAGTGCCCGCACATATCCATGCACACTGCATGCAAACACACACACAGACACATGCACAGACACCCATAATGCACACGTACAGGCATGCACACGTGAGCATGTTCATGAAAATGCCTGGACTGCATGGACATGCATTCAAACGTACCCAGGAGGATACACATGGATGCATCTTTACATACTCACACACAGACATGCAGGTACATACACACACACACACACACACACACACACACACACACACACACACACACACATACACACACACTTACCCGGGCATGCCCAGGGCAGCCCGAACCCCGGGCCAGTCAAGACAACCTTCCTCTCCGCCTCCCTCTGCTAAGCACTGAACCCCAGCGCCGGAAAATAACCCAAAAGAAAAGATCTCCGTGGCCAGCCCTTCCTGGGAGCCGCCTGCCGGGGAGAGTTCCTGAATTCCCCTGAATCCATGTCCGAGAGGGCACCTTCGAGATCAGAGACTTAAGGCAACCTCTAAAGCCACACAGGTCGGGGCCTGCAGGCTCGCCGTGGCTCGTTACCCTGGGAACGAAGCTTAAATGATACAAACCCCCTGACACAGCCTCGTACATGGGGGGCTGACAGCTCAAAGACACCCCCCCCCGCAAAGGTCCCCACACGCCGAAAAGCAGAGGCTCATGAGCTGATGCCCCGAGGAAGGTCCCCGTCCCCCAGATGGTCCCGTGTCCAGGATGCAGGACAGCGAGGCCGGAGCTGGGCTTCTCTGCGGGTGTCCAGGGTCCCGGCCCCACCACCGGCTTCCTGGGCAGGTCGCGAGGGACCCCACAGGGCAGTGGGTCTCCCGGTGGAGGCAAAGACGCCATCCGGGCCCCCGAGCCTGGCTTGGCGCCCTCACTACGGAGCCAGATGCTCCCTGGACACGTGGGGGCACGGCCAAGCCGGGCAGCAGGGAGCCCACGGGGCAGTCAGTGGGTTCACAGGGCCATTGTGAGGAGAGAAAGGAGCCCGGAGCAGCGGGGTGGGGCTTGCCGGCGCCCTTCCCCCACCGTCCCGGCGTGCTGGCACGGCTCTCCAGAAGTCTGTGTCCCGCCACTGAGCTCAGTGACTCAGTCCCCAGCGCAGACCACTTTGGGGGGGGGTTGGGGGGCTGAAGTCACATCCTGCCTAGCCTCATTCCACATGACTGCTCCCCCGCCCCCACCCGGGGCAGCAGCGCGATTCCCAGAATCCTGTCAAGAACTCGAGGTGAGAGGCCACGGGCACGCAGCCCACCCAGGATCAATCCCCAGCACCCCACCAGCGTCTCCGGGGTGCTGCCAGGAGTGACCCCCCGAGTGCAGAGCCCAAGGGCATGCCCTGAGCACCGCCGGGTGTCGCCCCCAAAACAAAAAAAAAAAAACAAAAAAAACTCAAGGTGAAGGGTTTGATCTTGCTGATGGCTCAGGGACAGTAGGTGAGTGGGGAGGGGACACGGGTCACCTCAGACCCGGGGGCAGGAACCACGAACAGCCAGAGCCCCGACTATCCCTAACTGGGGTGGGGGAGTAGGGGGTAGTCTGTGTATTTTTATCTCAAATCTGTTTAAAAAAAAAAAATCAAGGGGCTGGAGCGATATAGCACAGTGGGGAGGGCATTTGCCTCGCATGTGACCGACCCAGGTTGGATTCCCAGCATCCATAGGGTCCCCTGAGCACCGCCAGGAGTAATTCCTGAGTGCAGAGCCAGGAGTAACCCCTGTGCATCACCGGGTGTGACCCGAAAAGAATAAATACATAAATAAATATTTTTTAAAAAAAAATCAAGCAAAACTGTGAAAAGGGGCCCTGTGGGTGCTGAGGGTTCGAACCTGGGGCTCCTACGAGCCACGTGGGCACACAGCGGAGCCAGCTCCCCGCCCCCCTCAAACCCGTTTGTTTTTTCCTACATCGCAGAGACAAGGAGCAAGTCGCTTCGTGCGAGGGAGCAGACACCCCCGGCGCTGGCGTTTCCCGCGCCCGTCAATTCGGCAGCTTTTCTAAAAATACTGGTTGCTCACCCACTAGTGAGTCCCAGGTGACAGCTGTCTGAAAGGCACCCGGTGGGGTCTGCCGTCCACTCGCCCAGATCACACAGCACCTGAGATCCAGCAAAAGCTCCCCCCACCACCGCCCCCACCCCGGTGAGGCCCACCAGGCGGACCCCCTCAACCTCCCCCTGAGCCGTCACCTGTGGACCCTCACACTCAAGAGACAGACTCGGGGGGCTGGAGCAATAGCACATCGAGGAGGGCGTCTGCCTTGCACGAGGCAGACCCGGGTTCGATTCCCAGCATCCTGGTCCCCTAAGCACCGCCAGGGGTAATTCCTGAGTGCAGAGCCAGGAGTGACCCTTGTGCATCGCCAGGTGTGACCCAAAAAGCAAAAAAAAAAAAAAAGACAGATGGGGGGGTAGAAGGGAGGAGGTGAAGGAACTGCCTGAATTTGGGGCCTCAATTTGGGGGATCAGAGGAAATGGCCTCTGAGAACCCGAAAATCAGGGGCAGAGAGAGAAACTTGAACCCGGATTCCTCCACAAAACAACAGGTCAAACCTACACCCTCCAGCGCCCTGGGAGAAGCCCCTGGGAAGTGCCCAGAGGTGATCCACTCGAGACTTACTACGAGCCAGAGAGAGCATGGGGGGCAGAGGGGAGGGGGCAGGGGGGAAGGCCTGGCACCCCAGCACAGTCACTGAGCACAGAGGCCAGAAATGGGGCAGCCCGGAAGTCGACCCCCACCCCATCTGAGAGTTGGGGCCTCACTCAGGCATCACCACCCACCTGTGCCGCCACCCCCGCCCCCCCAAGGCACCACCCCTGGCATGGCCCCTCCTCCTCCTCCATCACAGCGAGGTCGCAGACTTGAGCTCTTGGGAAGTCACCCGCGGGAAGGGAAGGGGGTTCGAGGGCAGCCAAACCAAGGTCGGGATGAGCCGGCCACGGGTGAGAGCTGGCCTGGGAAGGGCGGGGGCGGGGGGGGGGGCGGCAGGCGCTGGGTGGCCCCGAGCACGCCGGGATGGCAGAAGCCAAGACTCGAGGGCGGAGCACTCGCCCCGCACACCTGAGGCCCCAAGTTCCGTCCCCGGCACCCAGCAAATGAGACTCCCCCACCCCACCCACCCCCCCAGACACGGTGAAAACAACAGCCGAAGGAGCCGGGCGCTGGGTGGTGGGTGCACGGCCTCTCCTCTCCCCCGGTTGGCCACGCTGGCCACAAGGGGGACAGGTGCACTCTCCAGAGAGGCCAGCGGTCACCGAGGTCTCCCAGAGCCTCGGGCCAGCCCGGGGAAAAACAAACCCTGGAGTGGAGATAAAGGCCTGGCCTCGGGGGTGTCCGCTGACACACAGCCCCCACCGGGCCCGGCCGGGCTGCCCGGCTGCAGGCTGCATGACCTCACCGTGTCCTTCACCCGCAATCCGGCCGCTGCTTATTTTACCCCCCACCAAGGACCGTGCCTTTGCCCCACAGCGCCCAGTCTGCGTCCCAGGACGTGCCCGGAGAGGGACAGGGGGAGCCCCCTCTACCAACACGGCCAGATTTGGTGCCACCATCCTGCCCCGTGCAAGGCCCCCGAGGCCCCAGGGACACATGCACACACAGCCAGACCCATGAGACACACACACCAGCGCACGTCCACGCATGCACACACGTACGCCCCAGGGAATGCAGGTTCAGGGGTCGTCACGCTGCCCCGAGCCAGGCCCACCAGTTGTGACCCCCCCAAATCTCCACCTGGGGGACGGAGGGCATCGAAGGGACCACAGAGCCTGCTGCCGAGGTCACACTCCCCTCAGGGGGCTTGTCTGGAAGTGGGGGGGTTCTCACTCATGCAGGCAGGCCCCCCAGGAGGCAGGGTCTGTCCCAAGAGGGCAGCTGGAGAAGTGACCAGCTCCAGGGGCTCCCGTGGGGTTCTGGGGTCCGGCCCCCACTCAGTTCAGCCCCTGGAGCACCAGACAAGCAGGGCAAGGGCCAGGGAGGGCTGCCCCGTCGCCCCTCACCCAGCCAGCAGGGGGTTCCCCCAGGCTACACTCAAGCCCCCCCCTTCCAAATGCCTTTTGCCCTGGGCTCTTGAGGGGAGGGGCCGTGAGGGGACAGGGGCGTCCATCCCCCCCACTACCACCCCCCTAAGCTGTCCGGATTCACTGCGAACAAGCCAGGAGGGGTCCATGACCTGCACCCCGCAACCAAACCCACCCCAGATGTCCCAGGCCTGGGAGCACAAAGCCCCCCCCCCCCTCCCCGGAAGCACTCGGCCTCCTTGCGTCTGGCCCCTGATCCCTGCCCAGGTCGGCAATGACTATCGCATTCCTGGCATTCTTGGCAGCCAGCCAGGGGGGAGGGCCCCCGCTCCCGTGAATGGGAGGAACTGAAGCCTCAACCCGGGGAAGGCAGAACCCACCCAGGTCCAGCCCCGGTCCACCCAGTCTCGCTCCCAGATCCTGATGGGCTGGGGGTGGGGTGGGGCCGGGCCATCACCCCAGTGCTCATCCAGGGCGCAGGAGGTGACCGAGGTGGCGAGGCACAGGGAGTCCCACCGATCTGGCCTCTCGGCCCCCAGGGAGTGGGATGGAAGCTGGGAGGTGAGAGGTCAGGTCTGGGCCGCAGGATGCCAGGGCCAGGGACTTCCCGGTCCCCACTCTCACGGATTCCAGGGCTCGGCAGGGGGTAATTAATCGGTTAATGAGGCATTTTTCACGAGGGCCTGGCGAGACACACGGCGGCGGCCACCACCACTTTCTCTACCTCCTCCTCCTCCTCCTCCTCCTCCTCTCCCTCCTCCTCCTCCTCCTCTCCCTCTCCCTCCTCCTCCTCCTCCTCCTCCTCCTCCTCCTCCTCCTCCTCGCCCTGGCAAAAAGGTTGGGGGGCTGGGGGGAGGTGACAGACCCTATCTGGGCGTCATAGGCCCGAACTCGACTTCTCTGCAGAGACCAGGCCGGGTGACCCACCCCGCCGCCCTGGCGGTGCCTCGCCTGGACCGGGGAGGGTGGTGCTTTTCTGTGTGTCTGAGAGCACGGACGTCCCCAAACCTCAGCCTTTGTAACCTGAGCCCAGCGGCGGGAAGAAAGGCAGGAGGGCGCAGGCGGCAGATGAGGCTGCAGATAGGAGCTGAGCATCCGTCCAGGGCCGGTCCCTGGGGCCCTGCTCCCAGCTAGGAAACCATCTTCCCACTCCGCCACCAGGCTGTCTTGGAGGACAGTCTTAAACAGATTCCTAAAAGAACGAGAAAATGCGGGGCCGGAGGGATAGCGCAGCGGGTGGGGCGTTTGCCTTGCACGCGGCCGACCCGGGTTCAATTCCCAGCATCCCATAGGCTCCCCTGAGCACTGCCAGGGGTGATTCCTGAGTGCAGAGCCAGAAGTGACCCCTGTGCATCGCCGGGTGTGACCCCCCCAAAAAAAAGCAAAAAAAAAAAAGAGAGAGAGAGAAAATGCAGGGGAAGGGGGGAGGGGGGCACACGGGACTAATGGCACCTGGCAGAGCACCATCCCGGCAGCACTGCCACTGTGGCCCGACCCCACCCAGGGCTCCCCACGACCAAGGGTGAGATCTCCGGGGCCCTGACCACAGCCACCCAGACAGAAGGGAAGCGGGTGGGGGCGGCCTCTGCGCCATCCCGGACAGCCCGGCACCAGGCTTTCAGAACCTCCGTGCGCGGGGAACAGAAAGGAAGAGAGCTGAACCTCGAGGCGCCCCAGGAGGCTTCCCCCCAACCCCCCACCATTCCACACCAGGAAGTCGGCCCCACGACAGCCACATGACTCAGCTCAGGTCAAAGGGCTGGGCAGGGAAAGGAGGGAAAGGAGGAGGAAGAACAGGAGGAGGAGGAGGAGGAGGTGGAGGTGGAGGAGGAGGAGGAGGAGATCAGGACGGGGCACTCGAGCCCCCTGACAGTTTCTTTAAGTGCTGGACACAGACACGACCCGTGGGGTCAAGTCTCAAAGCTCAAAGGAGCAACACGCCCCCTCCCCCCCCGCCAGGGTCTGTGTCTCAGGGTCACCTGCATTTCTGCATTAGCCTGGGCTAAGGGCCCGGGGGAGGTCCCTCTACCTGAGGAGGGTCTCTGTCCAGCGGCTGGACAGCCGCCGGGAGAGGCTCTAAGACGGCTGCACCCTGGAGGGAGGGGGCGGGGCACAGCTGCTGACACCCCGTGCCCCCCCCCCCCCGAGGCTGGGGCTGCCAGGACCCCTCGCTCAGGGGAAGACGACGTTCACGGCTCGTCAGTCTCCAGAACACGCTTGCTCCCCAAGAATTGGGGGGTGAGGGGCTTGCGATCGCCCTGGTGAGGAAGGCAACAGGTGCTGAGCCTCACTCAGGCAGGGCGAAGGCGGCAGGAGAGGGCAAGAGAGTGGACGATGCACCTGGGCCCGTCCATGCCTCAGCGCCCCCCAGGCGTGGACGGAGGGTGGGCTGGAGACAAGGGATCAGGATGGGGCGGAGGGGGGAGGGGGGGTTCTGCCCTCGGATCCGGATGTGGAAGTGGGGCTGGGGGACCTGCTGACCCCACAACCCCCTCCTCCGCCCTGGGCTGCTATAGACCCAGACGGACCCTCCCCCAAACACGGCCGTCGGAGCCGCTCAGCTCAGCACAGGGATGCTGGCAGCGGACGGGAAGACGGGCGGCTGGGCCGGAAAGGGGGCTGGGGGGCCAAGACAGCCCCGCACAGGCCCCTCCCACCTGGGGACGGGGTCTCTGAGGACCGGAAGCCCGGGGGGCACCTTGATGCTGGACTTCCGGCCCCAGGTTCCCCGCAGGAGTCTGCTCACTGCCTGCACCCCTGCAGCCCTTTGTCCTAGGCCGCCCTCTCGGCGGTGCCCGGGGCACACCTGCCGCACCCTATCCACAGAGCCAAGGACAGAGGCTCTGGGTGTGGGGGTGGGAGACCCTGGCATGGCTCGCCAGCCCCCCAGTGGGCTCGGACACATGCTCCAGGAGAGAGAGCTGGAAGTGAGGTGGGGGGCAGTGGGATGGCAGCTTCTGGGCCCACCCACTCCCTTTCCCCGGGGCGGCCGCCCCCGTGCCTGGCTCCCACTCTCCCTCCTGCCGCGCCAGCTGGGGAAGAGCGGAAACGCGCAGAAGCTCGGCGGGGTGGGGGGGGGGGGGGCAGCGGGCGGAGGGGAGAAGCGCCCCGGCTCTGCCCAAGCACGCCCTGGACCCCAGAGCCCCGGGACCCCGAGGGAGGCGTTACAGAACCCGTGGGGGCAGGGGGGGTGAGGGTTTCACCCTGAGTGGGAAAGGGGGCACCACTGAGGCTGGTGACGGGAGCTCCCGGTGGGGGCTGGGGGGCTGGAGGCCGAGGGCTCCTTTCGGGGTCCGGCCACCTGGGAAGGTGTGGGGTTCAGGCCAGGCTACCTGAGCGGACTTGCATGGGGCAGCAGGGAATGAGGGGGGCGGGGGGACTGGAAGGAGGACAGCTCCCCCACCTGAGAGACTCCGGAGCCCTCGACTGCCCCGGCTCAGGCCGGCCCCGTCACTCTTACCGGGGCAAACCCCTCCTGCCTCAGAGCAGCCTCTGGGATGCCGTAACTTCCTTTTTGCAACAAAACTAAACTGTTGCAACTTGTTGCTACAGTTGAGAATCTTCCGGCAGGCAGGGGACGGCGAAGGAGCCCCAGCGGCCAGTGAGCACCCAGGCTGGGTGGGCAGCAGCGGCCTCGGCCTCCCTCCTGCACCACCCTCAGCTGCCTCTCACCTGGGGGCTTGGGGGGGGCCGGGGTCTCCCCACGAGGTCTGAGGGCCACTTCCCCAGCTCCTGCAGCCCAGCGCCCCCCTCCCCGAGTCTGAGCGAGCGCTCTGCTCCCGGCCACCCCAACCACTCAGGAGCGCGGAGTGGGGTGGGGCTCCCAGCCCCCGCCCCCCCAGAGGGCCCCTGGCCCAGGTTCCCCAGGTGTCCCAGCTGATGACAAAGTGGTTTGACCTGTTTCCCACCAACTGCAGAAAACTGCTTTCTGCTGAGCTTACCTGGGCCACAAGCCCCCCAGCCCAGATGCGGCCCACCCACCCCACCCTTCCCCCCATCTGGACCCCCAGCACCCCCCCACCCCCGGGGACGGACCGCTGGGCTCTCTCCTCCTCCAAGTCCGGCCACCCCGACCTCCCTCTTTTTTTTTCTTTTGGCTTTTTGGGTCACACCCGGCGATGCACAGGGGTTACTCCTGGCTCTGCACTCAGGAACTACTCCTGGCGGTGCTCAGGGGACCCTATGGGATGCTGGGAATCGAACCTGCCCGACCCTCCTCTCACCTGCCAGCGGCGCTGCTCCGGGCTGGGAGCTGCATGAATTCCACCCCCCCCCCCCCCAGCCCGGGACCGTCCCAGTCCCGTCAAGGGACGGCTCCTTCCCCGTGTAAATAAATGATGGGGGACAACGACACCACATTAAAGATAATAATGGGGGAGGTGGATGGGAAGGTGCGAGACTGGCACCCAGGGCGTCGGGGCACCCCCACTCCCCGCTGCCCCTCTGTGCAGGTGGGTGCCAGCCTCTCGCACACATTCCCTTAACACAGCTAAGCTACGTCAGAGAAGCGAGTCCGGGCTACCCCGGGGAGATGCTGCAGTGGCCAGCGCAGGGACAGGGGCTGGGAAAAGCTGCCCCCCCCCCGCCTCCCGACACGCACACACACACACACACACACACAGTGACACGTCACCTGGCTATCCGGGCTGCCACGCCCCTTTCCGTCGCCTTCCACAGGAAGCAGTCCAGGGACCACGGCTCCCACCCCGGGGAAAAGTCTCCTGCACCCAGGAAGGGCGGCCGGCCAGCTACGGGCGCCTCCCCGGGCAGTCACCCCGGAGGGCACGCCCCAGAGCGAGCCCCTGGGAAGCTAGGCGGGGAGCTCCTGAGGAGGAGAAAGCAGCCAGCCCTGGTGACTAACAGGGCCCGGGCCACCTGCATCAGCCCTGCACACGCTCGGGGTGCTGAGCGCAGCACCTCAGCCCTGCTCCCCGGGCGCACGGAGCCACAGCCCAGCCTGGCGACTGGCTCACACGCCGCCTCCTCCTCCTCCGGGAAGCCTTCCAGAAAACCCCACCCTCTGCACACCCACCACCACCACCACCACCGCAGTGGGCATCAGCACCTGGAAACAGGAGTCCTCCCTTCCGGACCAGTAGCTGCCCTAAGCCCAGGAGGAAGCCCTGGGGATTGCTTTCTGCATGAAATGGACAGATGGACATGAAGGACGAAGGAATCCAAGGGAGGGGATGGTGGCCAGATGAGACCCGGGGACCAAGACAGCGTACACCCTCAGGCTGGCGGCCCCCGTACCCCCCCCCCCCCGCCAACAGCCGCCCAGGGCGGATACTTCCTGGCTCTGGCCCTCTCCCCTGCGCTCCCTTCGCGCCGACTCCACGTGTGAAAAATGGCCAGCGAGGTCAAAGGGGGAAGACGGTAGCCACAGCGACATCCGAGCACGGGGAACCTTGCGGATGGGAGGCCCCGTTCTGCGTCCCCGAGCTCTGGGGCCTCCTGACTTCACTCAGCTAGGCAGAGACCTCAGGCGCTGGCCCCCCGCCCGGGGTCCGCAAGGAGAGAGGCAGCTGCCAGGTCACACCGGGCTCTAGAGTCAGGGCCCCTGCTCAGCCTCCTCACCTGTAAGATGCAAAGACACGTCCCCCCCACCCCCAGCCCCCGCCCGCCTTGTGGGAACAAGGCCAGAGGCGAATAAGGAAACTGGAGAGAATGGGAGCCAGGGCCAGCACAGCCCATGCCTGCTGGCATCTGTCGACCGTCGGGCAGGAGAGATGGCACAGGTGGCAGGGGGCGGGGGGGAGGTAAGGCAGACGCCCCGAGTGCCCGGGAATGAGCCTCGGCACCGCCGGGCGCAGCCCTGCCCAGCCCCTATGCGTCAAACACAGTTCATCACTCGGACTCCTACGAGCAGGGCCGGGGCCGGGACCCAAACATCCGATTCACCGCGGACCCCACCCGCCGCC
Organism: Sorex araneus; assembly: GCF_027595985.1. Taxonomy (NCBI): domain Eukaryota; kingdom Metazoa; phylum Chordata; class Mammalia; order Eulipotyphla; family Soricidae; genus Sorex; species Sorex araneus. The sequence goes on from NC_073307.1 coordinate 93,617,869, forward strand.
TCCTATCGGGATGAACTTGAGCCCAGACATCTGATGCCCACACCTCGCCAACATCATCCATCAGGCTGACACCGCAGGCCGGGCCTCACGCCCCACCTTCCTGCCAGGTGGAGAGTCGGGGAAAGCCGATGCCAAGCTGCGCGGTTCGGTCCCATGGGCACGCGGGGCGGGACGGGCCTGTGAGCGCGGCCCGTGTTCCCCCTTGGCCCCCTCCCGTCTCCTCTCTCTCTCTCTCTCTCTCTCTCTCTCTCTCTCTCTCTCTCTCTCTCTCTCTCTCTCTCTCTCTCCCCATCTCCTCTCTCTCTCTCTCTCTCTCTCTCTCTCCCCCCCCCGCCTCCCCCCACGACCCTGCTGAAAGCAGAAGGCACCCGGGGCCGGGCGCGGGCCCTCTGCCCACGTGTCCCAGGTACCTGGCACGCTGCAGCCACCCTGCCCAAGCCCAGGGGGTGCCCCGTGTGCGTCTGGGCAGAGAAACCAGGGCTCGGCACCCCCCACTGCAATAGCGATCGGGGAGACTCAGGAGAGACCCTTCCACATGGCTGCCGAGATGTCATCCCTGCCTCACGCCATGTCCTGCCACCAAGCACCCCGCGGCTCTGCGGGTGGAGGTGCGGGTGGGCGGGGGTGGGGGCATCTCTCGGGGCCTCCCGCAGCCTCAGTCCCCTCAGCCTCAAGTCCCCAGACTCACTTACCCGCTGAGCGACACAGCCCAGCCTGGGGCAGACTCGACCGAGCACCCGGCAGGGAGCAGAGCCTGGAGAGCCGAGGGAAAACTCCCTCACGGCGGCCCGGTTCGACGGAGGGGCCCCCAGCGCCGGCCTTTATGTTTATCAGGCAGGAAGTGGCCTTCGCCGGCCCAGTGACTTCATGCAAAACACAGGAAACGCAGAGGGTTCCGAGCCCAGACAACTCTACAGCAAGATGCCTTGGCGGCTGAGGAACAGCTTTGGGGGTGTTTTCCGCCCCCCACCATGCTTTAAGCCAACCTGGGCCGCAGTGTGGCGAGGCTGCAAAGGCTGCAGGCTCCGACCCCGGCCAGAGTCTCTGTGATCACCATCCCGTGTCGTCACCGATACCAGGGGGAGGGAAAGGGGTGACTCGCTTCTGGTGGGCCCCACGGGGCCAGGGGTGCGACCCGGGGTTCCTGCGTGCAGAGCCTGTGCTCCAGCCCTCGAGCCCCACAAACTCCACACCGCACAGCTGTCCCACAACCAGAGGCTCCTGATCAGACACCGCAGACAGGGACAGGGAAGAACGGGGACACTCGGCACCTGGCACCCTCACGACGGGCCCGGTGACACAGTAAGCGGGAAGGAGGGGGGGTAGGGCAGAGCAGGGCGGCACCCAGGACCCGGGTTTTCTCTCCGCTCTGTGCAGGTTTTAGAGGGAAAACGCCCCCACACACAGCTCACCCGGGACACTCTCGGGCTGAGTGAGACTTTACTAGAAATCAGGCCTGGCCGGAGGACAGGGCGGCCAGTGTGCGGGCTGCAGGCCGGCCCGCGGCCCCCAAGGCGCCTGGCACTCCCCCATGTGAAATATTGATGTTTGGGCTGTGGGAACGCAGCGTCTAAGTGGCCCTGCCCAGCTGGAAGAAGTTCAGAGAAGCCCAAAGTACCTCCCACTCCAGCGCGGCACCCTAGCGGCCCCCCTCTCAAAAACAGGATGGGGGGGAAGAAATAAGAAAAAGATGAAGGGTGCAGATGAAAAGACCCTAGGGGAGAGATTGAAAGGAGCCAAGTGTGTGTTGCTTTGGCTAAACCGTGCAAAAGAGGCAAGAGAGCAGCGGGACGGGTCTGGAAACCACTTTCAAGCCTCCTGGGCCCAGAGCAGCGGTACAAGCAGGGAGGGCGCCCGCCTCACCCCCAGGGCAATCCAGGTTTGGCCCCTGGCATCCCGGAGGGTCCCCCAAGCACCACCAGGAGTGATTCCTGAGTTGCAGAGGCACTGGGAGGAAGCCCAGGTGTGGCTCCATAAGCAAAAACAAAACGAAAGAGAGGCTGGAGTGATAGCACAGCAGGGAGGGCGTTTGCCTTACACGTGGCCGACCCGGGTTCGAATCCCAGCATCCCATAGGGTCCCCTGAGCACCGCCAGGGGTGATTCCTGAGTGCATGAGCCAGGAGTGACCCCTGAGCATCGCCGGGTGTGACCCAAAAAGCAAAAAAAAAAAAAAAGATGAAAGAATCAAAGCCAGGACATACAAGTTTGAGAGCGAGGCTCGGGGTTCGGCAGTTGCCCTCTCCAGTGCACCGGGAGTTTAGGCAAACCTCCCCCTCCGACTGGCGTCAAAGTCGGGGGCTAAAGTAACCCTGGGACCCCTTCCAGCTCAGACATTCTTCCACTCTGTCACTCAGAATGTTCCTTGGGCTGTTGTTGCTGATTTGTTTTGGGGGGAGCAGGAGGCCCCCAACAGTGCTGGGGCTCCAGAGCGGGGGATGCAACCTGTGTCGAGTCAGTCGGACACTTTCTCCTGCCCTGGGAACCAGCCCACGGGTGGTTCCTTTTAAGCAGGGCATCCTGAGTGAAGAATGATGAAGGCCAGGGGCTGGAGCGATAGCACAGCGGGGAGGGCGTTTGCCTTGCACACAGCCAACCTGAGTTCCATTCCCAGCATCCCATAGGGTCCCCCGAGCACCGCCAGGGGTAGTTTCTGAGTGCAGAGCCAGAAGTGACCCCTGTGCATGGCCGGGTGTGACCCAAAAAGCAAAAAAAAAAAAAAAAGGAATGCTGAAGGCCAGAGCAATAGCACAACAGGCAGGGTGTCTGCCGTGCATGAGGCTGACCCGGGTTCTATCCCCAGCATCCCATAGGGTCCCCTGAGCCCACCGGGAGTGATTCCCCGAGCACAGAGCCAGGAGTCAGCCCTGAGCACTGCTGGGTGTGGCCAAAAAGAAAAAAAAAAATCTCAGACCAAAGTTCCCTAGATAAAAATGGAGGCAACCAAGGTCTGTTCTGAGTCTCCACCTCAGGAGGCACCAAGGAAGTCGCCTGGGGGCGGGGCAAGCACAGATGTTCGACTTCCCTCCAGACTGGGGCCACCCTGCCCCCCGCCAGCAGGAAGCCGCACCCG